>NC_091949.1:25309904-25409904 GCF_041260155.1 Ptychodera flava | reverse complement strand
TATGATTGAACTTGTGAGCACCATAGATGCACCGATTAATTCTAGTGGACGTAGAGATTTATGGAGGATGTAGTAGTCGTACAGATATGTAATGACCACGTCAATATTTGTCAGCAGGATCACAGTCGGCGCGCTTTCCATCTGAGCGCTCCTGAAAAGCATGGCTACTTCAAGTAAGTCAAATATGACGACAACGATCAAATAACCCGCACTCTGTGGCCCGGATGACCACTGGGGTTTTCTACAATGTACATGAGAGGCAAGCTCAGCAGGGCGTCAACGGCGAACTGGTAGAATATGATGACAAATACGTTAGTGTTCATCATTTTGCGAATCAGTACCGGGGAAAGCGAGTAGCAGAGTCCAGCAAATATAGCCAGGCTGTAGGCTTCCAACTCAAAGTTGTCATTCAGCGACGAGGAACGGTCGAAGACAAACGAGGGACAGGTTATTAGGATTATACCAAAGATGCTTAAAATTGCACAAGTGGCGTCTAATATCGTCCAGGTCTCCTTGAGGATGATATAGGAAAGGAAAGCCGTCATGACGGGCATTGATGCGTTCACAATAGTTGTCGTATCTCCGAGAGGAGCCCACTGTACAGCGTAAATGTAACTTGCGTCCCCAAGCAGCATGACAACGCCATTGGCGAGCAGCAAAAACGTCGTCAAACTGTCCTCGACGAGGAGACTGTACCTCCCCAACTTTACAACCAGGAGTGACGTGAGCGATCCGGCCACTGTCGAGACAAAGATGATCTGGAATTCAGAGAAGCCCACGTTGACTGCAAACACGGTAAATAAAGCTGATGTTGCATGGCAAACACCTGATACGAGGGCCAGGACTACGGCCAGTACAGTCGTGGATGAGTTACTCCTGGATGAGTTCCCCACCAACCCACTTGTCTCATCGTCGTCGCTTTCAAGGTCCAACATGATCTCCCTTCTATCAAGCACTAGTTTAACTCATTGACGTGAAATACAAGTGTCCTTATCGGAAACCGGGAACATCTTGTTCGATAGCATTGTCCTCAGTAAAAGTTAATGACATGCGCGCTCTATCGTGGTTACCGTATAATGTATATTAAGTCGTTTAACTACCGCCGTAAGGAAAACGGAGACGATCACTTCTCGTCATTAAAAGTGCACCAGTACAATTAGGGTTAAATTTCCGTTGTCAAACATATTGTAACGACATTACTTTGAGGATCCTCTGTCCAGGTAACGGAATTGTCGAACATGAGCAATGTCAAAGCTCATTAGGACGGACTTCGACTTCACGCTTTCACAAAAGATGGTTAGAGAGACATTCGTATGGTTTTATAAGCCAACAAACACCTACACACTTCGTCACTTTGCTAATGTCGGTATCGCGGGTAAAGGGTGTGTCTCCCTTGCAGTGCATCATGTTACATGGAAACAGTGTGTGGGCCCGGGGCAAAGGCCATTTCAGCGTGTAGTCATCTCCCCCTTACCGGACTTATCTCGTTAAAGAACCAACGCAGTAATTAAACCCTAAGATATGAATTGCATTTTGAACCGGCGACACGACAGTTTATATAATCTTGTTAAATATTTATACAGGTGTTCGACCGATGCCAAGACAAGTTCTGCGCAGGGGATCAATGAAGTCATTAGACGCCATTAAATAGTGAATTTATTATAATCAGCATGAGGAAAAGATGACAGCTGCTGTCTGTCCTTAGGGTATAGATATTTTAAGATACTTTTAAGAAGACAGCAGCTTGGCTTGCCGCACAACACGGTCTTTGTATACACAAAGGTAAGTCAGCAGCCACGGCATGACAATGCATAACCAATCATTCATAAACGTTACGCGATACGTATAGTTACTAAACGGCCGTACATGGTACAGACACAACAAAGTTAGACGAAGATGGATGATGCTGATGACGGACCATGAGAAATTATATTAAGGGCACTTATTAACCGTACTATGTGCAAACCATCTCGAAACACTTGGGACTCTATAATTTTGAAAACCATGAATTTTAATATCTTTGAGAATACCCATTGGAATATACCGAAGAACATCCCATACAAATGTGGCTGTTGGGACGCCATTTATCATGTATTTAACGGCATACCATTACTCGACCTCAACTGCACAGGAGGAATACGATTCAAGACATAAATTATACTCTATCACAAAAGTAAATACCTGCCTGCCCTTTACAAACAGTGTATATGTCCTATCATTGAACTTAATCTTGTGGGCCAACGTGTACGGAAACCATTATGTTCAATGTAACTTTTCATCCATTACATTTAATTTTCGCAATACTCTGCAGGATGAATACGTCATTCTGTATTCATTGGAATAATTTGAAACAATGCTTTCTCTTCATGTAATGTCAGAATTATCAATAGGTTTTTTAATATTTTCTAAGTCGACGGCCACTACTCTTTCCAGACAGCGTTCCGCAATGAATGCACTGAAAGTAGAATCTTGCGTACAATCGCAAGCATGAACCATTCTCAAATTTCGAATTCCCTTACGCATGTTCACCAAACTCACTGTATGTCCTGATACGGCATATATTCGAACTCGGCGGAAGGCTACAAGATTATTTTGAGTACAGCGGTCTATCCCAGTGGTATACGTTTTTTTGTTTTTGTTTTGTTTTTTTTGTTTTTTTAACGTTTTTATTGGAGTTATCAAAAATTTTCAAATACATGTCTCATTAAATCTGAGAAGAAAAAAAAAGACATTACAGAAATCAATAAAGTAGTGATCATACATCATTATTGTGTATGTCTGTTGTGCTAGGGTCTTGGTGGATATTAGTACTGTAGATTCTCCACTTTTTATTATGGGCAAAAATTTTATCTTTTCTCAAGGCAATGTGATACTCAGTTTTTTGTATAGAGTTCACAAATCTTTTGTATGCTGTAAAGTTAGGCAAGGTCTTTTTACAACGACAAATATAAATGTACCTTTTACCGATAAGCAGTAGGAAATTCACACTGTGGTATACGTTAGTAAGGCGTAAGAAACTCCGACGTCAGGCGTTTTTTTAATGTAATTTTAAATGAAGGTCATTACTGTTGGTATTCTGATGGAAAGCTTGTTTATACAATATTAAACTGGTGATTACCACGTTAGGGAAACTGGTAATGATACACTATTAAACTGGTGATTATCACGTTATAGATGAAATTTTGTGAAATGCAACAATATATTACATGTCTTGCACGACGACATACAAATGCATATCTCTGGGGCTTCTCATGATCTACAGTTTTGAACTTGATATTCTATTTTAGCGTTGAGTGCAACCCTGCTAATGAGGTGCTTTGTATTATATCGATTTTTGAGTGACGGAGCAAAGTTGTGGTAAGCAGGTAAAGCCGATGGCACCTTCGAAGGAGTTGTACAGAAGGAGGTTGCGTATACCATGCTTCTTACCAAACCATTGTCTTACCGTAGATTTCAGAATGGTATTGTATTTATAATCTCCATATACAACTGTGACACCTGTTCTCTCGTGAAGACACTTGGTCCGTAATTATTGTCTATGCCTCAACCTTCATGTATTCTATTTAATCTCATTCTTGCTTCTGATTCTTCACCCAGTATGTCGATTTCAAGTGATAACATATTCTCTTTACAATCCCATATAGTTGTCTTGAAACAGAAAGAAACCGAAACATATTCACGAATGCAAAGAATTTCTTTTGAAACATCCCAAACAGCAAAGAAGTCAAGCCAATGTCTTCAGCATTGTACCCCCGCCTTTAATATACTTGATCTCGCATCGCATATCTTTTCTTGTCAAAACCAGAAACACGTCTTCAGACTTTCACCAACTGTATACAGGACTGGTAATAACGGCATATTCTCTTGGAAATTATATCATATTATTTTCCTTTACGTCTAGAGACTTTATGTTTCTGTCGACAAATATAAATACTGGATTCAAATATGGCCCAAAATAAATTGACAAGCAGATATTGACTTCAGTGGCTACAAGCTCCCTTATGAAGCCTGGTTAAGGAGCGCAGAGTTAACGAACGCATTGTCAGATTGAGGGGGACACGTGTAATCAAAGAAATGTGAGTCGAGGATAAGTACATTTACAGTTTAGAATCCGCACTCTACTTATTGATTGATTGATTGAATTCTTATTTGTCTGTCTTTATATAATATTAACCCTATTATGATAATAAAAATATGCAGAATGTCATTAAACATAATTTCTGTAAAACTTAATACTAACTATCACAACAATGTGAGGGTTAATTTTGCTTGATTGTTTGCACCCGACCCTCTGAGAGTTATACAAAAGATTTGCCAGAATAGTTACTTAATAAAACCTTCAAAACAAAATTAAAGTCAGTGTGTCAGTTAAAAACCATCTTTTCAGGCCGCAAGCGTTGCACTTGACTTGATATGACGTATCCAATGGGAAAGTCTCTGGCCATGTGCTAAAGGTAGGTTCTCTATAACTTAAGTTAGTTCGCGCCTCAGAAGTGAAAGACTTAAACTTTCGCTCAAACTATCTGCAAGAAAATTGGCATCATTTCCTTTATGCAAAAAGTAGGACGAGATGGCATCGTGCTGCCTGTCGCGTAGCAACCATACTTACTTTGTGTGCTCTCAGAGCGGGAACACAGGTTCATGTCAATGAAAACATAACACGCCAGCAGTTTCATAAAAAACTTTTCCAATGACGAACTTGTAAAAGACGATATGACTGACCGTAAACCATTGAGTCAAATCTGACAGTATCGATAAAAGACCTTCAAATTTGGTTGAAAAACACTTACTATATATTCATAAATATGTGAAAGGAATTTTTAAAATGGTAAAACTAACCTCCCCGAAGCAAAAATCTTTCCCGTTTCCGCCAACACGTCAATTCTGCTCAGCACCACACGACAACAACAACACGAACTTTGACGAACAGACTTTCACTGAAAAATTTGCAAAAATCTGGAAACCACCGAAGGGTGTATTATCGGCACTTTCCGGAAAAGAGAGAGTCGAGAGCTACCTGCGGCGAGGCGTACATGGAGGGGTTACGTAACCGCTTCACACCTTGAACAATACCCGTTGCTAGTCTGTCTTTCTATTTGTCTGTGATTAGTCAAATGTGATTATAAGTGTATTTCTCATTCACATGATTAAAGTATGTATGTATGTATGTATGTATGTATGTATGTATGTATGTATGTATGTATGTATGTATGTATGTATGTATGTATGTATGTATGTATGTATGTATGTGTGTGTGTATCTATGTGTATGTATGTATCTATATATCTATGTATGTATCTATGTATCTATGTATCCATGTATGTGTGTGTATGTACGTAAGTACGTACGTACGTATACTGAAGCAGCAAATCCAGCAACATGTCAGCTGATCCATCGACATGCCTGCGCTGATCTTAAATTGTGGAGACTTTAAAATTGCTTAATTAGTGTATTTGAAATCCAACAATTCATGAAAACATCTTTGCGTTTCAATTCACTTTGGCTTAGTTAAAGCCAACAGAAATATATTGATATCAGCTGCTGTTGACAATAACACTCTGAATCGATGAGGAAGTAATTTTTCTTACTTTTCTTTTTTCTGATAACACTCCGATACTCAAGGTGGCTACAAATTTGTGAACAATAAGGAGCTCGTATGTATGTATGTATGTATGTATGTATGTATGTATGTATGTATGTATGTATGTATGTATGTATGTATGTATTTATGTATGTTGGAGCAGTAAAATCCAGCAACATGTTCTCTTTCAGCTGATTCGTCGACATGCCTGCGTTGAACCTAAATTTTCAAGACGTGGACACTTTAAAATTGCTTAATTAGTGTATTTGAAATCCCACGTTTCCTGCGAACGTTTTTGCGTTTCAATTCACTTTGGCTTAATTAAAGCCAACAGAAATATATTGATATCAGCTGCTGTCGACAGTGACACTCTGAAGCAATGAGGAAGTAATTTTTCTTAACTGAGTAAACAGGGATGTGTCTACCTCATTAGTTGCGTCTGTTAAGAAATTAGAGTTTAAGGAAGTGTAACTCCCTCAAGCGAGGAGAAATATAAAATATCATGAAAGGGCGAAAAGTGACTGATCTAATCTACCTATAAATTACGTAAATATAATTTCCAGCCTCTAAATAGGGTTCTTGCTTCGGAAGAGTTACAAATTAATACCGGTACAAAACAAGTACAACTATAGGATAAAATTAATGAAATGACTAAAATCTCTAGGACCTCGTGAAACTGACCCTCCGCTGAGGATGCAAAATGATTGGACTATCAACATGAAAATTGCGTCGATAATAGCAAACATTTTCTCATCTGCTTTGAGAGTAGAAGATGAACGTCAACACGTGACACTCGTCATAGGGCAAAGAGAAATCCCTTACCCCCCCCAGCCGGAATGCAAGTCACAGTCTATAATAATTGAGAGTATGTTTGGTTTTTAAATACTGAAACCATAATGATTATACTGAGGCTACGATACACACATACATGAAATGACACATTTCATACAGAAAGGCATATAGACAAACTGTGAACTTGAATTGACGTACATTCTAGAACGTTTAGTGGTAGAATTTGACAAAAAATATTAAAGGATGGATTGACAATCATTTGATAAGGTTTTTTGTGTCAGAGTTGAAGGGGTTTTATGTTATGTCCGAAGGAGGTAGCAATGAACTTCATTCATTCATTCATTCACTCATTTATTCATCACTTTCTCACGCACTCACTCACTCACTCACTCACTCACTCACTCGTCCACTCATTCATTCTTTCATTCGGTATTTCACTCTTTCATTGAGACATTACCTGATTTATTTACAGTATATGTATTTTTAGTGTTTCAGGCGATACCGAAGGATTCAACGCCCGCGCGATCGCTAAGGCTGGCAATGTTCCAAATGCGCTCTATTGCACGTGAAAATCGTTACCATTTACATAGTTTTCTAGGCACTATCGCCTTCTGCTCTTGTCCAAATGTTTAAAACTTTCAGGTCGGCCAATTTTCCATCTATTGAAATGAATTTCGACAGAATCATAGACACTGTCAAGATAAATAAGGTTAAGCATGCGTTTTCGAAATTTCTCAATAGTTTGTGCGATATGGCAGGAATAAGATTAAAATTGTACGAAATTACAAGGTGGATTTTTGCCATTTCAAAACATAGTTTAGTTTCACGGGACTGTGAAGGAGTATGTCAAGTATTACTGTGTAAAATTCCAGGGGATTTTCAGCAAATTTGAAGTGGTTTAATCTTTTTAAAAACATGCTGTGCTAATCTGCATATCTATGACGTCACGCGTTCCATGACCGGCAATCATGCGTCTGCTTAGTTTTGGTACAATTGGTTTGCATCTTCGGGTCAATAAGTGCACAAAAACTCTTATTTTCGTGGATTTGACAAATTTTCCTTGGCAATCGTTGCCTAGATACTTGAATCCTTCGGTATCGCCTTAAATGAAAACGTCTATACGATTAGCATCCATTGAGGAGAAATTCAGAGCTAGGGAACGAAAGTTGCGTAAAAGAGGGTTATTCAGCGCGTACTGAGAAAATATGTGATAACGCTGATATAGTGAATCTCGGGCTCAATGTAATGAGCCACTTTTAGGAACAAAAATTCAAATGCTTCATACACTTTTATTATTGCCATTTACAATGTACGCTATGTCAGTACTGCCATTTTCATATTGTATTTAGAGGACTAGTATAAACCTATAGGCCTATTTTAGCAGGTGAAGATGTGATTAATATTTTCACTGTGACTGGGCCTACGTATAGCATACTTTTGGATATCAACATCGATCAAAGAGTTATCTTATATAATACATGAAGAAGCAAGCTAGGTCGACATATATCGATTTCATCTCCAAATATGGAAAGCCCCGATAAAGACAGCAATATAAAGGTATGACCTTGTTGTTATTACTAGCTGTTTGGTCATTATACCGTTGTATTCTAATGGTGTGAATATTTTGACCAATTGCGAGATCACGATGTTACATCACGAGAGTTCATCATTTGATTTCGTTCACTGGAGCATTTTATATATTATTGCCTAAATACATGGGTTTATGTGCCCGAGAGCAGGTGACAATTTGCCTGACGCCAGGAGGACAAATTGTCTCCTGCTGCGAGGGCACATAAACCCATGTATTCAGGCAATAACATTTTTATTACATGCTTCTTCACATTTAATGCTATATGACATTTACTTACATGCAGGGCATTTTCAACAATTTTACCATTATCCACCAGCATCAAACAGATTTTAACGAAAATCAAAATAGAAGTGCGCGCATGGATATTTCACATCTAGCGTTAAGCGTTTATTTTGACGTCGAAAACGTCGAAGGGCTTCACTGGACCGGGTAACCATGGAAACCGGACAGTACATCCTTCACCGGCCCGCTAACTCCCCGGATGTTCCTATTCAAATCAATGCACTGTTATGCACTCACATCGAGGCATGTAATGAAATATAGTCGGCGTTATGCCCTAGTAAACTACATAGGTGGCACACTTTACTTACTTGTATAATTTATTCATGATTTGCTCATTTCCATTCACCGGTTTATTCATTTACTCAATTACTTATTCATTATCGACGCATGTTGACCATAAATCTAACAAAAAGAGAGTTATTAGAATTCGAGTTCATATCAGAATTAAATTTTTCCAAAACCGTGAGATGGTGCACACATTACACACATCTCTCTCTCTCTCTCTCTCTCTCTCTCTCTCTCTCTCTCTCTCTCTCTCTCTCTCTCTCTCTCTCTCTCTCTCTCTCTCTCTCTCTCTCTCTCTCACGTTGATCTACGTGGTAGTTCAAAAGGGAAAGTGGGACATCCCCGCGGCAAAGTCCGGGGACTATTAGCTTTCAGATTTTGCTCCGTGCATCTATCCGTCCGTCCGTCCATGCATGTATCTCAGATATGCTTTGCCTAATTTCTTTCAAAGTTGGCACAAGGATGATACACAGATACATATGCACTTGATTTATTTTGTTTTGTTTTCTTTGTTTTTATATAGAATCCAAAATGGCTGCCAGGTGGCCATTTTCTTGCGATTTTTAATGTCAAGAGCCATTACTTAGACATGCCTCTACAGATTTCTTTTAAACCTGGCATGAGGAAACACACAATAACTTACATACCTCTTTTCTTGTTCTTTTTTAATCTCTAACGCCATTACTAAAACATGCCTTGGCTGAGTTCTTTTTAATTTGGCACAAGGACTATACACTGTGACTTAAATGTGCACGTCAGTTGAAATGTCTTCACGATACGATCCAATATGGTCGCCAGGCAGCCATTTTGTTCAGATTTTTCATGCTCATTCTGATTACGTTGCGTATAAATAATATGTAGTATTTTTCATCATGACAGAACCCACTTGTTGATTTTCATGTGTTTAAATATATCGTTTACACTTATGCAGTTTAGTAAAATTCATGTTTGTACCTTTACATGCTCTTCATTACGCTTATGTCGATTTCCATCCCAGAAGTGTTTTAATGTAATTCAATTCCAGAATCTAGGGAACCACTCAACATTATTTACTGTTGAGCATTGTACAGGCGCATTCAAATGAACCCCATCCAGTTCACTTGAACACAAAGCAAGCTATTATTGCAAGATTACATGTGATAGCGCCCTCTACGACCAATTTACTTGGAAATGTCCACCACTACTTGTAAGATACTTGCCTAAATATCTGTCCTGGGACTATTTCTCTACCGCCATTGTTATCCTCTACAAAACCTGACCTTGCCAAATATTGCTCTTGCCAGCATGCCACAGGCACATTCAAGTCCACCCCATTCAGTACACTGAAAACATAATCAAGCAGTCATGAAAGACTGCATGTGATAGCGCCTTATACATGCATTTGTGTTTTTTCCGTGTTCTGATCCCATTTGTTGAAATGAACACAAGGCACTTTCAGGATATGTCACAACTTCTATTCAAACATGAAAAAGGAAACTTTCGTTTGCCTATTTGGCACTTCTGCACTTGGAAACTGCATTTACAATCACATTTGTACACCTATACTCTTGCACATTGACAAATACATATTTAGCGGGGACTATGTCATCGGCAATGACTTGTTTTTCATGCTTTTACCAAAGAATCAACCCATCGAAAGAACGAGCCGCGCTGTAGCATTGAAATAAAACATCAAAAGATATCTGCTTGAAGATCTCCTCCACTTAATAGGACTAGAAAGGCGAGGAATTTCTTCAAAGTGATCAAATGCAGATTTGATTTGAGTTTTATTGATTTTATTTTCTCACGCAGTGTTATAGTTTTAAACTCTCCCCTGTGGTGTTGCCTGCTTATACTTTTATGTACATTGTTGCATAAATTCACTGTCTAAATGATTTTCGTCGATGTTGTATCACAGATCTATAATATTTTGTATTTAATTAACGATATAGGCTTGTTGCTGAACCATCGCAGAGTATATACCCGAGAACATCAGTTCAGCGTAGCATGTCTGAGTAATCACTGAGCCGAATACCACATTAACTTTATTATTGCATTCGATGGGTTTCAAGTCAGTGACACAACTCTGTGTGTACTTGATCTACTATGTACTTGCTTTACATTGTTGTAACAATTACAGTAAAAGATGTTTTCTCAGCTAACACTCACAGAGTTGGCTGTTCTCGTGCAATATCACAATAAATTTTCTTCCGATCTCTAGAACTAGTCGAGGACAATCTTGGACACGCTTCTGACAGCCTGTGCAACTGCACGTTCAGAGCATAATATTAGTCGTACAAACCGTTCAACATTAATGTTGCAGAGGCACCTCCAGAGGGCACTGCACTTGTAGCGCTTGGCAGCCGTTACATTAGTAAGGGGACAGGTATCTGGGAGCCGCCTATGCCAGGAGATGCGCGTCCTATGCATGCAGTTGCTATTATCACATGCAAAATCTGATTGTCCTCGAATGTTTTGATTGGTAAACAAATACGGAAAAGCTTTATTCAATGATTTTGGTACTGAGTCCGAGACCTCAATATCGACACTAAAAGTAAATTCGCATAATATTGCCTTTTCTTGCTCCTTTTTCAGTTTGTTATCGCAAGTTTTCCAAGAGGCCGCACTTTTCCACCATATTTAAAGATAATAATCCAGCTATGGTTTTTTTACTGTGTCTGTGTTTACACATGATAGTAGAAAAGAAATGCATATAAATTTATAAACAAAGTACTGTGAGGTCAGATTATATCTCTACTCTATTTTTACAACCATCGAGTAAAGCCCTAACAAAATTTACCATCAAATGCAGATCAAGTTTAAGATTCGGAGATAAAGCATGCCTACCATGTATTTTGATGAAGAAGAGTAATATAACTGAAAACATTCCCATGGCTACAAGTACAAACGTGAGATCAGACTAAACTGTCAAATGGGGGCGCACATAGTTTCAAGGTGGTTGTTTAATGTTAGGGCAGTTCAGCCTCTCTCTCTCTCTCTCTCTCTCTCTCTCTCTCTCTCTCTCTCTCCGTTAATTTACATTCATTATTTTGAAATTTGATATTTATATGCCTGTTCATTCAGGACAAGATATGAGTATTGGGCATAGGGCACCGCTTTATTGATGAACTACAAGCACTATTACTCTTCTTCAAATATAAACATTAAAATTTAATCTAGTGTGTCAGACGACCAATAGAGATTACAATTGATATTTTTATTACATCGACATTGTCTGATGATATTTTCATATTCTAAACCAATCAGTCTCCTCGTTTGTAATGTTCTATCCTTACGGCACTAAATGCCATCTGCAATCGGAAATTCAATAAAAAAAATCTTTGCAAATTTTAATTTACCGGTGGCCTTTCTGCAAATATTTGTAGATATAACTTTGGGACGTAGCACTCCTCGACAAAGAAAACGGACGCAGATTTCAGGATTGACGTCAGGTTCCCATGTTGACACTTTCTAGAAAAAATTCTTTCTGTAAGCAAGAAAAATTCCCTATCATAGTAGGGCCTGATTCCGGGCACATTCATGGTTGCACGATGCAGTTGGCTCCAACATTATAGCGCCCGCATTGTTCACTCTTCGCTGAAAAAGTTCACGATGACGTTCATCCACCATGCATAACACAGGCGGCATGAAGTCGAGAGATTATTTGATGCAGTATTTTCGAGTATTGCAAACGAGACTTCAAAATCATTAAACGTGTGTAAGTTTTGAATCATACATTAGCAAGGTCAAATGCCAAATGCGGATGACATTGTCGGTAGATACACAAAGTTGAAGCATCTATCAGCGAGAATTTCATAGACACAATTTTAATGTGTTTTATAAATATGTTATATTTAACGATATGTATAGGGGGATTCTATACGATAAAACAGCTTTCAGATATTAAAAGCGGCATTCAGCGTGTTCAAAAGATATTAAATGCCAACCTGTAGGTGGCAGCTTTACTCAAGTCGACACATGCCGCTCTTGGTATTGTTGCATATTTAAATACATGCTTGAATGATTAAAGATTGGAGGAACATTTGTGTTACTTTCTTCTCCTATATTGATGAAGCTGTTGATATACTATTTGAGGCAATAATGAAATGCTGTATACAGCACCTGTACACAATTTTGATGCCAGGATGGCCTTTATGAAACACTTATCAGAGCGTAGGCTGCATGTGTCAGTTTATTCCTAGAATTGGGTACCTTACAGATTCCTTTTTCTGTGGTGTACCTAGAAGGACATATACTTTACAGGAACTGAAGACGGGTTAACGTACGGCGTAGATTTCATTCAAGCTAGAAGACCTTAAGGTGAACTAATCACTCTAGCAAAGTGGGAAGTTGATGAGTTGGACGTTTCAGTCTACTCGTGGCGTTCATGGTTCATAAGCAAACTATGATGGGAAAACTCTTGAGGAGGGAAGCCAGATACATTCTGGGGTGTGCCAATTTCGCGCTCTGAAATCAGAACGCGTTACCCTGAACTAGTTCCAATAAGGCGAGAATAAGGTTACTTGATGTCACTATAATATTTATATTCATCATAACCTATGGCCGTGGCTTAAATGCAATTTCAATAAAGATTTTCATGTTTAGTGCAGAATGTAATCCGACCTTTAAGGCAATATAAGTAAAGCATCAAAGGGTGACTTATTACATCAATTTAGAACAACCAGCCATCAATAATGCTGTCCCACTTTTTCTAGATGCAGATATTGTGATTTAGCCCTGCTGTCATCTTACGTCTAATTGAAGTGAGAGTTTTGATGGGAAACTGTACTTCATTAATTCCTTCATTCCCATATCCCTATGTAGAGTTCAAACTTTACTACAGAAAACAATGGGATAGGACCAAACTGTGGCGGTGAAAGGAGTAAAGGGTGTGGTGGAGTCTAATAGCATTAGTCGTTTGATGGTATGTACGATGATCTAAGTTTATATTGTGCTTTTGTTTAAACCTAAATGTACATACGTTGAAGTGCATGGCATTACAAAAACAAATTGCCTGCATCAATTTTTTTTAATTTTGCTAAACAGTATTCTTTGTCTCTCGTGTGACTCTTCTCGCCGATGAGTTTCTTTTTAGGTGACGTGTTCAAATATGTGAGTTATTGTACTGCCTATGTTTAATTGTCCATCTGTCTGTCTATGTGGCACGATATCTAAACAACGGCTCATTGTACCAGAATTAAATCCGGTACTGAGATTCTGTTTGGGAATGGAAGGGTCTGGCTAATTTCAGGTAGATGTGGCGTTCATTATTGATCAGAAATCAGATCTCTCAGAACGACAGGCATAATAGCCTATGAATCTTGTATAGATGTTGATCAAAGAAAAATATAGCATATAACAAGTCATTTAGCAGTTTCATCACAGGCTACCCAGACAGTATTAATAAGCTCATTATTGAGTTTTTCTCACTGTTTTCTCTATTAGTTCCTCTCCTTTTCTTCATAACAGTCCCTCTATGGTATAGGGACTGTGTCTTCATGCTCTGACTGATCGGAGTAAATAAAATAAACGGTTATATATCTAACCTAGCCTCTTAACCCTTTATTCATTTTACATACATTACAAGTACGTTTATCTCTCATATACACATTTTGTAATTAATTAGTCAACACAACTAATTATGCTAATCCGTGGACTTATCAAGGATTTTACGGGTTGGTCAAATCGCGAAAGATAGGAAAGGTTACTAAAACTCCTTTTCATTTACATCTCTATCTTTGCAATGTTGACCAACTCTTGATAAGTCCACGGATTAGCATAATTAGTTGTGTTGACTAATTAATTACAAGATGTGTATATGAGAGATAAACGTCCTTGTAATGGGTGTAAAATGAATAAAGGGTTTATAAGAGGCTAGGTTAGATTATATAACCGTTTATTTTATTTACTCCGATCATTCAGAGCATGAAGACACAGTCCCTATATCCATAGAGGGACTGTGATGAAGAAAAGGAGAGGAACTGATAGAGAAAACAGTGAGAAAAACTCAATAATAAGCTTATTCATTCTGTCTGGGTAGCCTGTGATTTAGCAGTTTCATGGCCATCACATTGCTCATTTGCACATTTAAGGAACTTTTACGAATCTGGCTTTGGATCAACTTTTGCTGAAGTTTATTAAAGATTTGTTTCGTAAATTGCATGTACACTGATGTAACAGAAGTGAAAGTCATTGGGCTGTTTTCCATCAGCTAATCAATGTTTTGCATGTTTAACAATCTTTAATAATTTACTAATGTACAACAAACACGATTGGAACTAATTTTGGATGGATGGTGAAGTAATGTTGATTTCATCAAAAAATGTAATCTCATCTGCTTTTCTTTTTATATTACACGCTTGTTTTTATGAGTAATTTGCAATAATACAACATTCAGCTATACGGCACCTCACACTTTTGAGAAATTGAAAATATGAAAATCCAATTATCCCAAATTAGTTCCAATCGTGTTAAATTAAAAGGACTTCGCCATAGTTGGTGAGAGCTACTATGTATATTGATAGTGCAATGGTGTGATAGCATCAAAAAAGTCAATTAGCTTTTTCAGATAAGCTAATTATTATTAGCATATTTAGTTAAATTTCCCAATTATTGATATTGACTTTGGTGGACTTGACCAATGATGAACCTTCCAGCATGAATTGGACGAAATATACCAGGTTTATTTCGCCTGTTTGTAAATTTGCATATCTAATAACATTTTCAATAGACACTAAACGTAAAAGATGATTTCATTATATCTAATGAAACTGTACCTATCGCCGAGAACAATATATAAGTGAATTAAAAGACAAACAACAGTTCATATCAAATAATTGGCAATTTCAAGTTTTGTGAATTTTTTGACTTCTTATCTCTAAAATGGCTTTAACAAATTTGGTAAATCCCGCTACTAGTGGTAATGATTGTTGAAAGACATGGACAAGATTAATTTCGGCTAGTCATAGATTGCAAATTCAATATCAAATTTCAAATTCAAAATAATTGCAAACTTGTCCAAATAATGTCAGAGAGGAGAAAAGTTTCAGTTTACTGACAACCACCTAGTACATTGAAAAACGAGAGTAAATTCACTTCAAATCTGATACGTTATTGTTATTTTTTCAAAATATATATTTAATGCCTATCAATGCAGTTTGCATGAATGATAAGCAGTCAATGCAGTTTGCATGAATGATAAGCAGAACTGAAATACTTTTAGACAAATGTCATTAACAGGAGTCAACAAACAAATATCAAAACGTGTAGTCCTTTCATGTAAGAAAGTAACTCAAAGTTTTCCAGTTATTATCAAAGAGTAACCGGTGTGTAGTTACTCGAAAAATGGCGGGTTTTTTACTCAAGTAATTTTACAAAGACGAACACCATAAGCAAGCGTTCTATAAATAGCAAATCTGACGTTCTGAGCGGAAATCAAATTCGTGGACTACAATGTCGTCTATTTTTTACCGTCACAGTAACACGAGTCTCGTCTCTGTTCTCGTAACCTTTTATGCCTGGGTTATTGTCGCTTTGTCGGAAAGACCAGAAAGTTACTTTAAGTTGTGCTTTAAGAATGACAATGCATGGACTCGTTTCTCAATAAAAAAGTATGAAAATAGTATGGTCTGCTTGATTAACAGTAATGAGATTTCTTAAAGTTAGCCTTCAAGTCGATCGTAAAACCATGTTATTGAGAAAACAAGGGCCCTCTTAGGCCATAAAGTTAATCTTTCAAATCACGTCATACCGTGAACTCTTCTGGAAAGGTGGAGCGGTAGAAGACATTACCCGTCAGGAGTGTTTCGCTTGATGCTAAGTGGGATCATTACTTCTCTTTTGAAATGGGAATTGCCGAGTCCGACAGTCAAGCTGGGATCTAAGAAAGTAGACCATTTACGTAAACCGAGCACTCTTTTCAAAATGGAAACATAAAAAATATATTGCACGAGTTATCAACGCTAGAATTTCAGAAGGTTTTGATTTGATGTATCTTGAGCTGCCTGGAGTCTAATGAGGTTACGGGAGCATTTGTTATGATAGCGTTGCCGACACTCAATGACATCGAGCATTCCGTAGTAATTTCTCCTATGAAAAATTTACATCATTAAATGCGTTGCATAAAAAGGAATCTTAATTAGTGCTTCAAATGCAGCCTTTCGAGCATTTTGTGAGCAGAGTCCAATGTATTAAATTACTTTCTGCTCTAATTGGATATATATTTTCTGTCCGATAGAAATTTGCAAATTGAAAAGAAAGCTAAAGGGAGTCGGCGCTAACGAACGCTCATGGATCTTCAGATTTCGCTACAGTGTCTTGCCACGGTATCCCGCAGCATAGTTTTCTGTAAAATCTCGGATGTCTGTCACGCCCTCTGAAAAGGTTGCAAACAAATTAGTGGTGTTCGTACGGTTCCGCCATTCTTACATTACGTTCGTTATTTTTTCTGGTGTTGCATAATTGGAACTTGAAACGCGACACACTAGCGTCATACAGCACTTGTATGGTGTGGCTAGATTCACTCTTTCGACGTTGAGTACGTTCCGCCGAGTACACATGCCGCCAAGTTTTTGTTAAAACATTGCAGAGCCATTAATACAGTTTATTTCGAATCTGCATACAACAAAGCACTACCTCGTGAATAGTTTGTTAATTTTGATAGATGAATGGAGCTTCTGTATGGTCTCTCTTGACATCTCTCCAACCATTGATGTTTGAAGTCCCCTCTCTCACAATCTTTCTATCTGTCAGTTATAGAATATGTTTGCCTCCGCTTGTCCGTCAGTCTTTCTGTTTTCACTGCAAGTTTGTATGTATGCTTGTATACACTTACCTGAATTATTACCCACATATTTGTTTGCCCCTTTTATTGAGCTATGTCTCCAGTTCATCTCAATACTTTTCAGAGCAAGTATAATATCTGGTTGCCCCGTTTTTTCCAACGCACTATTACCAATGTACTAACCAGTTTTTAAGTTTGATTTTCTTCGGCATTCTCTGAAATTGCCGTCTATTTTTATATCTATCCTTATTTCAGGTTAAAATGACATTTAGCCCGGCTATCTTGTTAGTAGACATTTGCAGAGTTTTTATGTCAAGGCTGTTCTGAAACATGTTCCTGGTATATTTACAAAGCAGACTACCCCTTGCATGCATATAGCACGGAAGCACACAACAAAAGGACAATTAAATCGGCTTTGATCGACGTTTCTGAGTACAGTGTATCATTAAAATCTGCATGTGGTTACATTTTGAGTGATATTGAGGCTAAGCACAACTGTCTATTTCACCGTTAGAGTATACAGGGTATCTGTATCGCCATAGTGATCTTTTCAGGTGTAACCACATGCAGATATATATGACACGGTGTAAATAAATTTGTTTCCGTGCTATTTTGATGAAAAGCTCTATAGATTCGTGATATACGAACCTTCGTGAAACGCATCCGTTTCGAAGTGAGGAACGTT
The DNA here is from genome assembly GCF_041260155.1 of Ptychodera flava. Lineage (NCBI taxonomy): Eukaryota > Metazoa > Hemichordata > Enteropneusta > Ptychoderidae > Ptychodera > Ptychodera flava. The sequence goes on along the minus strand of NC_091949.1, from coordinate 25,391,927 downwards.
CTGAATTTTGTTACAGGCCACATATTGCTCCCAAATGCTGTTAGCTAGCTTGCAATGTACGCGAAGGGGTTAACGTGTATATGCACTGATGCATTGAAGAAGTGACGTCTTTCTTCGATACCTGTTCACGTTTTTGTGATATAGCCGGAACGCGGATCGTGTCGCTAAAGCGCGTAAAGTGCCGGTGTTCTCACCCTGCCTGGATTCTGTTCACTCGTCAAGATCTTAGGGCCGATACACAATGACGATAACATTCTTGTTGAATCCCCAGTTCTACACAGTATATGTATCCTAAGTTACCTGATGGAATTGCCGTGGCCCACAGGATACAATTACACGTCTTCTCTTATCTCTCTTACGTCTTAATTGCATTCAGATTGACTGCTCTGACCTGACAGTGAATAGATTTTCTACAACGATACCCGCATTTTCCTCCCATCATCACAAAATGTTTTAGATCCCGCCAGGGCGTTGCCTGGCAACCGGCGGGAGCCGGCGGTTTCAAGAGCTGTTCTTTAGACTAAAGAGTCACGCTTGAAGCAGCTCGAACAATCTGTCTGACGCTTTAATATTGACAGCGTCAACACCTGAAAAAATTCAACAATATTGAAATGTCAATAGCCTCACACTAATATAACTAAGCTAAAAAGTACATGTGAGCTATTAAGAGCCGAAACGCCTATTCGGTGAAACATTTAGACATTGAATAATTTCTTAGTCAGATTTCTTTGTCCAAACGATAGCTGTATGAACCGTCATTTTCTTCTCTTGTAAGTCAAGAAAGTGCTTCCCCCTCTCTATCTTTGAGGTACCCTGGGGAAGGATAACCCCTCACACTAAATGGCTTTCGTTCATCTGTGTGTGGCAACGTCTACCTAGACGTAAGACGGCCGGACATATTTATGTAAAATAACCTGATATAGTGAATTTTATTTATGCATATTTGAGTCAAGTACAATGCGAGTTCTTTGCGTCACACAATATATATTCTTTTGCTTACATCGACAATAACAGGCTTCTAGATGACTTAATTTTGAGCTTTTGAACTTGTTAACTTAAATAAGAATTGTTAAACTATAACAATAGGGTAGCACTTCTTTATTGGTCAATATGATCTTCCGTTTTCTGTTAAAGTTCATCTCTCTACAGGAAGTGATTTGACATGAAAAAGATGCCACCTTGCAAAGGCCGTCTACATCCTGGAGAAAAAAGGGTGGCGTAGTTTCGTGTGACTTAAATAAAAAAAAGGATGTATCTTCTAGTGTGAAAGTAAAAAATTGAAAGTAAACCCAAAGCCCTACTGCTTACCTGTTCGTGCCAGTCACAATGATGAATTGGTCCACCTGCGTCATATTATAATGAGAAGAAAGATGTCTGCAACGCATTGTTCCTTCCATCTGTATCCGTCTAGCCATCTATATGCTGTCTGTTTGTTCTTCGATTTATTAATGGATCAACAGTTAATGAATATATATATTATATATATATATATATATATATATATGTATATATTAGACATTGAATAATTTCTTAGTCAGATTATATATATATGTGTGTGTGTGTGTGTGTGTGTGTGTGTGTGTGTGTGTGTGTGTGTGTGTGTATAATATATCGACAAAAAAATTGAAAGCAATATACATAGCATTCGTCTGTTGATGGATAAATATATACATATATTGATCGATCAACTGTTTTATGTGATGCATACACACATACATACATACATACATACATACATACATACATACATACATACATACATACAATAACCATTTATCAACTTTTAGAATTTTAAGACCCTCCTATTGCAATTCACTGCATTTAGAATTAACACACCCTTCAAGACGTATCGATAATAGGGATTGTGAAAATAAATTATACAGGATGACATGCTCGTTAATAAAAAATCCACCTGGATTCGAAGTTGGGAACATTATCCACCCGATGACCTAAGAATTTTCCGCCATAGTGTGCTTCCCATCTAATTAATACTGGTACTATAAATGATCATTTGCATCAATTTGCAAATGCCACTTCATCCATCTGCGCCACCGATAAACGGTAAGAATTTCCACAACTCCGCACCACTGTGATTCACTCATCTTGTCAAATCGCCTCTACCTTTGGTAAAGATGCACTCCAGTCGTATTTTGTTATTTTGTCTCTCTCTTCTTGGTATTTTGTCTCTATCTTCTTTTGTAGACATCTTAACACCTGTTTAAGTCTTACTTTTAGGAGTTGAAACGTTGTGTCCACATTACCAACCGGATGAACAGACTATGTATGTATATATATATATATTATATATATATATATATATATATATATATATATATATATATATATTATATATATATATATTTATCTATATATCTATCTATCTATTTATATATACATATATATATATATATATATATATATATTATATATATATATATATATATATATATATATTATATATATATGCTAAGCATATATGATTGGACGAACCATTCTATTTGTAGGTAGTGTTAACATTTGATAAATAATATTTGTTTTGGTGGCTACATTTTGAAACCAACTCGGAGCGTTTGTTTAACAGTCAGCATTGAGTTGTTTCAAAATGTCGCCACCAAAACAAATATCATTTATCAAATTCTAACACTACCTACAAATAGAATGGTTCGTCCAAATCATATATGCTTAGCATATTTCGATATATATATATATATATATATATATATATATATATAGTATATAGATAGATAGATAGATAGATAGATAGATAGATAGATAGATAGATAGATAGATAGATAGATAATGTAATATTATGTGTATATATAAAATGTATATATATCTATATATATATATATATATAATATATATATATTATATATACATATCTTAAATAGATGTCTATGAAACGACATAGACAAAGTCTTTTTACAGACGTATTAGTTATTGCCTACTTATTGAGTTAGTCTACAGATACTGAGATACAAAAGTTGAAAAGTTCACTTCAGCTGCCGGTTTGAACCTTCAAAGTTGTACGGAGCATGCAAGGTAATCGTGACTAGCCTCGGGTTAATGCATGTGCTGCGGCAATCAAGTGGAAAATGCCGGTGATTTTTATTGCAAATTTTACCATGGCTGGCAAGGCTGCTGTGGGTAATTTTTGAGCCGAAAATTGTGAACAGTATTTCAACTGAAAATGTCAAGAACGTACTATGAGTAACATCTCATTAATGACAGCATATATATGTGGCATTTCATTTAAAATAATCGCCCACGGTTCGTAGGATCTGAATCTCTGACAATCAGAGTTGTCACAGAGCAGTTCATCAAATGCTCTTCCGGGGAAGACCTGGAACTTTGAAATATGCCGTCAGCCCGAGGCGGGTATTTTGAGCCCCTAAATTTGATCACGCATCATGAAAGAGGGATCATGTGCAATTGTTCATGTGATCATTGCAGACCAATCAGAAAACCGGATGCCGAGTTCGAGAAGATCGATGCAATTTTTGAAAATGTCACAGTACTTTTTAAAGAAATGAGGATCAAGTAATGACTCCATAAACGAAATTCTGTGGATTATTCGGTGACGTAGTGAAGTAAATGCATCTCTCCCCCCCCTCTCTCTCTCTCTCTCTCTCTCTCTCTCTCTCTCTCTCTCTCTCTCTCTCTCTCTCTCTCTCTCTCTCTGAATACTTTTTGTATCACCCACGAATAATACTGCACAATCGACTGAATACAAGTCCATGCAGACCAGACTGGTGATAGTTGGTCAATATCAATGACAACTTGTAAGAATAAATGATCATATATATGATCGATTGCTCAAAAAAATGAAAACTCAGTCGAAATTTAATTCAAAGCCAGAGTGTAAAATGAAATATATATGAGGGTCGGTGTAGATAGCAATTTTTGCATGAACACTTGGCCATATTCCCTTGAGATAGAAAACTCGTCCAAAGGTCTCCCTAAGATGATGCTAAATTGAACACCAACTGAGATAGAAACTAGCACTCGATGATGCTAAATTTGACAACACCTTTCATGACGTATGGACAAAGTATTCCCAGGTCTCGCCACTTATATAATAATTTGTTTGTGACGACCTTTCAAACGACACTTTCCCTGGAGAGGACCGTCTCTTCTTTCTCGCAATAGCGCCGACCAGGGAATGGTTGACCATGTTGGGTTTTTTTCTCCAACGACAACATAGTACTCATCCAGCCAAAGAATGAAGGGTCATTTTCTTCATACTGAGGTGATCATTGATTATTTCCCTATTTGATATTATCACCATTTATGCCACTTCTAATGGCTCTGATCACCTTCAATGTTTTAAAGTTCTTAAAAATCATTTGAATACCTTAAATGAAGATCCTCTTTTCCTTGGCAGGTGGAACAAGATGAGTTTCAATTTTAATGAAATTCATAATAACCCCCTGGTTCATGACATTTTACGAGGATATTCTTCATATATCCGACAAATTGGGCCGCTGAGTATCAACTTTTATATCGACGCAGTTTTCACCAAGATTGAATACTTCATCGATCTTGAATTGAAAGGAAAATATCGTTTACCGATCTGGAAATCTTCTCACCGTACAGTACACAAAGTCGACAGAGACCGTCAATCCTTCCTTTATATAAGTTTATGGGAGAAATTCCAATTAATGATCCGCCTTTCCACTGTCATTATGAATTGCAATGTTCAAATGAAATCAAATGGCCCTTGAGCAAAATCGAAAACTTTAAAGATGAGATTTACAAAACATTGATCAATATATTGCAAAAAGAAGACCTTCTATTTTTTTAATTTTTATTTATTTATTATTTATTTTGTTTGTTTTGTTTGTTTGTTTGTTTGTTTGTTATTGGGAAAGCTTTCGGGATCTTGTCCCATTTATAGGTTTCAAAAATAAACATAAAACTACAATTTAAGGCGGGCACATACAGTCACAGGACAAGTCACATAGAAAAAGGGAGGTATATACAAAAGATGACCCAAGAAAAACACAAGAAAGTAAACTTTAGTAGGTAAACTATCACAAATGGAATGTCTAAGGTCAGTTTTAAACTGAGCATGATACTGAAAAGATCAATATTTGGATAGGAAAGTAACAATTCGTTAAAACTACTCATGCACCTATTGATAGATGCACCTGTTGCCTTCCAAATACTACTAACATTATTACGTGCTCCATTCTAACTCTTTCAAATACAATCGTTCCCATGCACCTATTGATAGATGCACCTGTTGCCTTCCAAATACTACTAACATTATTACGCGCTCCATTCTAATTCTGTCAAATTCAATCGTTTCCGATATTAAAGCCTGTTATAGTCATCCTTTTATCATCGAAAGAAGGTGACTACCTTTGATGGATCATTCATGACACGTTTTCGACTGGAACAATGTTGTTCAAAATGGTTTTCAGTACAATCTCCTCCACACTTTTTTATAAATGCAACAGTACAGACCTTATCTTTATCCAGAAAAAAATTATCAAAACTCCCGATGAATGATGGGAATATTTTCATCCCTCAGCCCTAGCTAATTTTAAACCAGCCTCGTAAATCGGGAAAATTTATCTCAATGCAAGTAAATCATCTCTTTGTCTTTTTCAATGCCTTCGCGAAAACGTCAATTTACTAAAATATCTTTCTCATAAAAATAACAGACTAAGGAATAACTCCCTGAATCTTTACAAATTTTTAAAAGTCGTCTTAAATTCCGAATTCATAAATAGAATATTTACATACCATACTTAACAATGAACTTGAAATTTTCAAAAAATACTTGGTTTACAAATATTGCCCTTTGTATAGCTATCACTACTTGGGTCCTTTTCATGAAAGACTTAATAAACCTCGGTTTTTATCCCCTTCCTACTAGTTTTCTTCTCGTTCCCGCCCTTTATTTCTCGGAGTTCCCAAGTTTTCCCTGACTTTTTTTCTCTTCACTCAAATACACCAACAGTTCCGTGTTTCCTTGTGGTTGTTGACTTCTAAACCCAGGGCAACCTTTACTCCTCATGGGATCTTCGGATCAGTTGAAAGTCTGATGGAGGGTCATACAAACACTTAACAGCCCAAGTTGTTTTTCTGCTGTAGGTAACGTCTGACTGTTACGACATTTCACTCGAAATATTTCAACGGTATCTGTCTATGTATAGCTGTTCGTCAAATATCTCACGTCATCGGAACTTAGGCCGGCATAACGAAAGGAAAATCGGCAAAATAATGCAAGGAAACAATCACTTCATAAATGTTTAAATTTTAAAATACATAAACTGCAAAAACATAATCTGCGAGTCTTTGTATCTTGCATTTTGTTCTGATTTTCCTTCCATTTTGCTTCCACTGTATTTCCACATTGTTTTTTCGATTTCTGAAATGTATTTTCATCGTATCGTATGTATGTATGTATTGTATGTAGCAATTGTAACTCGGTTTTAAGTAGCGAATATTGTAACTTACCTGACATTTGTTTATTGGTTTCAATATTTTACATATATTCCATCATTCGTTCTATGTATCTATATATATATGAAAATAGTCAAATTTCATGTTGATTTGTTTGAAAATTACCACCAACAAGATTGGAACTAATCTGGATATGTTGGTTAATTCAGCAAATTTAAAGCTCATCTCCTTTTTTTTCACAATGCCAAAACTATCACTCTGTTATGTTTGAACATTTAAAAGATCTCATTCTCCAAAATTAGTAGTAGTAGTAGTAGTAGTAGTAGTAGTAGTAGTAGTAGTAGTAGTAGTAGTACTACTACTACTACTACTACTACTACTACTACTACTACTAGTAGTACTACTACTACTACTACTACTACTACTACTACTACTACTACTACTACTAAAACACCCATTTCAAGCAGCAGGAATGTCCTAAAGCTCCCCATGAATCGTTGACACTTTTACCATCTCAAATGTTCCCGTTGAAATTATGGAATAACTGGTTCCTCACCGGGTAGCGGTCATTGACCATCATTCCTTCCCTTCTGAAAACACGGTTCCATGACGAGATACTGCCGTGATTAAATGTAAATAACTGTCTCCTTCAAGTGGATCCATATTGTTCATGATGATGAAATGTTATCCTCGGAGACATGTTAATTAGTGAAATGCGCATCTTCGCTGGAGGATTCCAATTTGTTATGCGTTACGTGGAAATTTCCAAAGGTTGTTTACTGAATTCGCCAGACGACTAATGGGATTCAGAATTATGTGCTATCATGTGCAACAAGCGTTATTAGTTGACTTGATTGTGTCGAAGGCAATAAAAACGGGGCGGTACTTTGTTCTTTGAATTTATATGACCTCAGTATCAAAACAGCAGGACCGAGAAAAATGGCTCGTCCAAAATCCGTGTTCGTTCAATTTCGCATTATATTTATAAGAGATTGCCTAGACAGCCTAAATAATTCGAAGACCCAAACGGGAAAATCACAGGTCTGCTAGTCTCATCTTCTGTCGCTGTAATCTTTCACATATACGCCAATGGGACATAATACTAAGGCCCAGTCATAGGTGACTGTTTTGGATAATATGTTCGGAAAAGGTCGATAAACAGCAAAAGTTTCCATTATGGACTTTCAGGGTACAATTTCGAGATCCACAACAATTGTACAGCGACGGTGTATTAAAGGATTGTAAAATCACGTGTAATCGAGGCATAAAATGATATGAAATACTTCAGTGTGTTTGAGTAAACTGTGTCAACATCTAGTAACCACGTCTCAGCTACGCAGACATATTGGGCATGTAAAGAAATTCATATTCTTGATTTGAAATTCTCTTTAAATCAACAAATCTCCAATGACTTGAAACATTACTTTCCTTGACAAAAACTGACCAGTGTGTCATACTAATGATACCAAATCATAAACATCGATAGCTGTACAAAAAGGTCGCATACAGACCACGTGTAAAATTTCATAAAATTTAATCCACGCTCGAAAACAAACTCTCCTCGTTTACCAGGTAGGGGTGTTAACTCTGAAGGTATGCCTGGCTGACGTCACAACCATTCAGATTTGTTTTTGATATGTGACGTGTGTTCTTTCAAAAAACTTTCTGGGTGACGTCACAACCATTGGGCTCAATTGCCCTTCAGATTTGTTTTTATATGTGACGTGTGTTGTTTCAAAAAACTTTCTGACTCAGCAATTTACACTCCAATCAACCCCCGTTATCAAATTGTCGTGTTTGGGAAGTCCATTTTCGCAATTGCAAATTATCATGGGGGGGCGGGGGTGGCACAGGGGTCAAGTGATCGCATTTTCCATGCTTGTGTTTAATCAGCCATGGACCTTTTTAGCACACTGTTCCCAAAAAGTAACATATCTTTTTGCTCTGTGCGTCTTCATTTTGGAAGACTTCAATTTTGCTCAAATTTTCCCCAACGAAACTTTCAAACATTCTCCGAACAACGCAAGAATAAATATTAGGGTTCACTGTTGAAATTTTGGTAATGGAGAAACAACTTACAGTATGTTTAATTTACTGCCCGATGTGTGCGATTCAAAGTGGCCGCCTATCCGTATGGGGATACCTAGGTTTTGATTTTCACAAATTTAAGATGATGAATATCTAGTTAAGTCAGTCAAAGAGCTTCAAAATGAGCCTCCACTTGTGGTTATAGACCGGAAATAGATTTTTAAATCTTTGAAACTCTGAATTTTTATCCCCGACGCGCAATCTACATTAGAATTCTGTATGTTGCCCTATACCGCATATGCTTAGGAAGATTTCAGGTATTGAATAAACGGCACCTCATTTTTCATTCTGTCCTTCCGTTAAATCCAAGCAGATAATGGCAAAATGTGATGAAGCAACAATCATTAGATACCTGGATAAATATGCCTACCGGCGTAATCCTAGTGTTTGGTGTAAGCACATTTTATGGATAACAAGAGTTGCCTCACTGCGTTCTAAGTCCACATCTAGCAATGATGAAGAGAAAAAAAGTGCCGAAACTTAGATTTCTAAACTTTTAGTCCAGGGTTCATTGACAGACCGTGAGAAAAAAACGATTGCAAAATGCGAAAGAAGAAATGCTAACATATATTACAGAGAAAAAGGAAGCACAAGTGTGAAACGGAAAAGCGTCAAAAAATGTCTTGACTACAGTACGAGGTTGTCACATCAAATTGCTGTTGTTTTGCGTTTACTATAAAGAATATTTAGTATATACATAACTGAAAAAACAAAAACTATAAAATCATAAAATCGGACTTGACTTGACGAATTACAGTGAGGCCATCGATAACCATGAGCTGTATTCTCCGATACATGAGACAGCATAACAATGAAATTGCCATTGATACCATATAAATTCAGCGTGTTCATAATTACTGTATCGAAATCTTTACCGAAAGCAATGTATATATGCAATTTGTTATCGATAGAACCAGTTATGTCTACTTCGGTGGCCAGATTGATCACAGGGGAAAGGCCTTCCAAAAATCAGTGCTTGAAATCAAAAGATTGCTTTTATGAAGGAAAAAAAGTGTAAAGCTTCATTCCTTATATATCAGCTTGCTGAAATGGATGGGGGAAACTAGGCGGTAAATTATCAGAGATTTCTGGTCACCTGGGAATCAAAAGTCATACTGTCACAAATTATTGTATTCACAATGGTAAATGAAGTGCACGAACCAATACTTTCAACAGAAATCCAGACAAAAGGTCCATTTTCATTGCTTTGTCAACATCAATATTACACAGCTCTGGCACAACTTCCTCGTACGTCAGTTTGACATAGGTTACCATATTCCTGATATTAGTACAGAAAGCCGGAAGCCCTTTTCTTAATACTTTCATCATGTCATGAAAGCAGAGATCGGAAGATGGTATTGAAAGGGCTGGCAATGTCACACGGAGCTCCAACCTGTGTGTCACTCAGAAACACGCTGTTAGGAAACGTACACGTTTGTGTTTGGAGAGAATGAATGGTTCAAAAGCATTTGGAAGTATCTTTAATTTCCGATTCAATATCTATCGCATATCCTTCACACTTAACCCGCTCGGTCAAAAACTACGGGAGGCCACAGTAACAGATAAACATTCTTTATCAACTGTAAGTCATTGACTTGACAAACCAGATTTCGACTTTTTGTTTTAATCAAAGTCAAACAAGGTCTAGGCGAGAACTTTACAGTCATTTTAATCAAGTAAATTGCACTTATATTGAGTACATCCGCTATCATGGATAACATAGAATATTGACGATGTTGACACATTCATACCCTCAGGTAACACAATATGTAAGTGTTTTACTGTAGAAAACAGGTAAAGTGTAAACCAGACTGCAAAATTTTGTAAGTTATTTTAATAAACATATGCATGTCAAGGAATCTATTATTTAAAAATATGTAAGATAATACAAAATGTGGCTCGATATAATAGGACAACGAAACAATAAGAAATGTATTATATGCAAGTATCTCTCCCTATGATTTACCATGTACACTTACACATAATACGTCAGGTGTATATATATGGAATCTTCATCAAGGTTCTTACTTACCTTCTATTCAAAATATAAAATCTCAGAGGATAAGGAAATTTTATGTCTTCATGTTTGGAGAAAATCTACTTCTCTTTAATACTTGACAGTTTAGATTCAGTGTCAAATTGCTTTTTGCCTGTAATTGACGGATTGATGACGTCATTTCCACGTTGTTCCAGGAAGTGCCATCTGATCAATCCGCGAACGGTCAAAAGCGAAATTTTATGGATCGAATGAATGTCTTTTATTAGCGCATATGAGGCAGGTACTTTCGATCATAAAAGAAGAAAGAAGGAAACTTGAATTCCCGAGGAAAGGCGCCTGCTTGGAATTGATTTTGGAATATGATTACAGAACGTCACCTGTTAAATCCGTCAACGGTTAGACTTAAGTTGGCCGACTTGTCGTTTGTCAACAACTCTGTGCGTCGCTTCAAACTTCGCTACCGCAGTCAGATGATTATAAAAACTTACTTAATTTCAAAAAGCGTCGTGTATTATCCTTCAAAGGTGACAGAAAAATCCCCTAGGTGCGTGATTAAAGACTGTGTCGACATGCAAGTACACGTCTAAGCTCTGATGTGTCGATTCTGTGCTGTTTTAGGTGCGCTTTTTAAGTGATATTGATAGCGCCAACGGTGACATTCCCGCCCATCCGTACCTTGCAGAGTGGCGCAATCCATTATTTGTTTTTCAATCTCACCGCTGTCACTATATGTGAAGAAATCAACTTTTGCGTACAACCGCTTACCGTTCATAAAAAGGGGCTGTGCTCATCAGAGTGACATTTGTATTCTGCCTCGAGTAAAATAAAAATAGGGGGGAAAGAACGTTCTAATGCGGTCGGTACAGACTGATGCTCACGTCAAAGAAAGAGACGAATGATCGTATTTCAAAGGGTAGGTATACAGTCAAGACATCGTAATCCTGTGCGTTGGGAAATGATGACATCTGGGTATTTGATCGCATTTTAAGCCAGATAGTATTGTTCCCTGTTAGATCCCTTTGGATTATGTATGTGCCAGTCCAGATTACCTTTACATTTGTACCAGTGAAATAATGTATTTTTAATGTCAAGGGATCTTTTAGCTAGTATCCTTTTAATATTGTATTTTGACACTTTTTCTTATATGATACTTTACTGAGAACTTTGCTTACAAAGTATTGCCGCCGGTTGCCTTCTAATTCAAACATGTGATTGCAGGCAAGCTTGCCGGGCGTGACAAGAAACATTTATGGTTGATAATCAGAATTTATTGCAAAGTATAGAGAAGAATGTTCGAAGTAAACAGGAGATCGAATTTTAAAAGATTAATCAGTGCCCAGTATCATTCTACGCATGTACAGGTAATTCAAAACAGTTACAATTTTACAGAAGGACAGCACGTGCTTTTGAATATATTCAGGGATTGTAAATCAGTATTTCTTATGGAATAGGCGATATGCATGCACATATATTTTGTAACAATTTTTCATTCGACTGCTGTGGCGACTTGGACGGAATAATATGAATGAGTGATGTTCATCTTTTGCATGCAAATGAGCTACCTGCTCAAGGAACTTCCAAGCACTTGTTTATCCGTCTCACCTTTACCTTTTTTATCTGACGTAAGCTGGGGGTGGGTCCTTGCTTAATCTGACATGTCTTACGACGAACTCGAGTTCTTCCTTAGCTAGTCCAGCACGAGCCAATGCCGTGTAGATAACATCTGTGATTCACCGAGAACGCTGCGCAGCGTTTTGGCAACCGGGCAGGAACGACGCACATCTGAACAGTAGTCAGACACCAGGTAAGGCCGTAGCTCCCTGATAACGTCACAAAGTAGTGAAAAAAATTATCTTTATTCAAGGTTGCCAGGACTAGCTGTCTTAGTTAAAATGTCACAGACAGAAACAACTGCTTTGTTGGTATTCAACGTAGTCCATAATACAAATTTGATATTTCTATTCAGCACCGAGGAAGTAGAATTATGAAAGCCAAACGGCCTCGTTTTAGACAAGTAAGATAACATATTGATTTAACTGCTTACTCTTTTGGGGCAAAAATCACCATCAAATCAGTCAATATGTAGAGTCATTGCTATTAATCAAAAGGTTTTTAAGATAAAATGTTGTTATGGTATTAAATGTGCCGTAAAGCCATTATAATTAAGTCCTTTAATCACCTAACTGTCATGATAAGCATGAACAACACACATCATATACGGGCATTAATCAGGCGATGTTCTAGGGATAAAGATTCAATTTCCCCTATCAACTAACGCTGGCAGTGACCTAATTATGCATCGTTGACTCCGTGCGTAGTAGATCTTTCAAAATCATTGCGCATGCGAAAAGTCGGACTTGTGAGTGAACTGTTCGTGTGGCTGTTATGTATGCATGCACCGTTCGTGTGTGTGTGTGTTTTAGAGCATCGGTATATCAAGAACAGCGAAAGTACTTAAGTTTCCAAGACGGCACACTGTAAGCCTAATGATAATTGAAAAGGAAGCTCTGTATTTTCTTGCGGGCGCCTTGCTTCCTATTAAAAACATCACTCAAAACTCTTGTTCCTCGAGAGAACTTAAACAAGTCTCGGCAGTGTGCCGCCCAAATAAGTAAGTAATTTTAATCCCCTTTAAGACCATGACAACGGTAAAAAAGATACCTTACCGTTAAAATTTTCTGAATCACAAAGTGAAATTTCCACCTAACAAAAATTCCTTGAAGGATAATAATTGTTGGATTTCGTTTGCTAGGATTGCAGGATGGGGATTACAGAATGCTTGAAACATATCATTACTTTGTACTTGATGTAATTTTTGTTATATATATATAATGTATGTATGTATATGTATATATATATATATATATATATATATATATATATATATATATATATATATATATATATATATATATGTATGTATATATATATCTGAGCAAACTAAATTAATTTCAACTATTAGGCCTACAATCGAATCGCATCGAATCGAATTTTGAACTCTGAACTGAAGGCGCACAGATCAAAGTATGCAAATAAAAGTTTAAATATTGTTCGAAGAAATGCGTGTTTCTCCAAGTTTGATCGATTGCGATCATTTAGATTACATTATTGCGTCCTGATTCAGTGTACCTAAATAAGCGTAAATCGGCGTTATCACTGCACAGTTGGCATGTTTAGGGTGTAATATATTGCACATTGCAAATTGAGCAAACGCAAGCTAGACTCCGGTGCGTCGGATGTCACAACCGTGAAGGATGAGCTGTAGCAAAACATCGAGATAGCGTCACTGTGATTGATACAAGGAAATAATTGCCCCGGGTATTGGCAATAAAGCGCGACGAAAACGAATTGAGCCCGTGACGGCGACGAGATTAAATGTATGTCTTCTGCAATGTTCATATCGCCAGACCTAAAAATATTCTATTCGCCACACAAATTGATAATAAATCTTGTCGAGAGTCCACAACTCGAACTAAATACTGTAAAACGAGTTCAATTAAGTGAAAAATAAGAAAAACACGGTGATGTTTAACCAGAACAAATGCAAATAGGAGTGTTTGGTAAAACACGAAGTGTTCAAAATGGTCTATTTTCAAATGCTGTTGGATGGCAGTGCTCTGAAAGAAAATACCTCGACTGTATGTACAGCACGGTGGGTATCTGTAAAATCCGCACGTTTTGAGGTCCTATGACGAAAAACCCGCCAATAGCAATGAAACACTCCCGATGCAGTTTCATCTCGAATTCCGTTCCCTATGGACATTACTCGTTGTATCAGAGTTTATTAGATTTTTGTTCGATGGGAGTCGTGTTTGCATTTACGAGAATACGACACCATAGTCAAACAAGCAAAACAAACTAGGAAGGTCAATACAGAAGATACACCCTTCTAATTCATCACTACCGTTTCCTGAAATGTGTATTCCGAAATGATTTAGACCCTGTATTTTCCCTTCAATGAAAAGGAAAGTCACTTTAAACTTTGGAATGTTTTCCCCTTTTTACTGAGAATATGACATCATGCCTTCTTATTTCATATCTAAATAAGGAGCTTATTATATATATTATACCGAACAAAATGAATTTTAAATCTGGACTTCTATTTTTCTTGGCTGACAATATGACAATTATTGATACGTACATCCCTATAATTGCCTTACAGGGTACAGCGTGTTCTTAGTACGTAATGACCATCAGTGAATGTACAATGAATTCATTGCTACATCTAGTACAATTTTATTCCCCAGTTATTCTGATTAGTGAGAACTTCAGTTTTGACGAACGTGAGGTTTGAATGCGTATTGCAGAAGTCTACCCTGATAATACATAAAAATACATAGTTACATGGATACATAGATACATAGATACATACATACATACATACATACATACATACATACATACATACATACATACATACATACATACATACATACATACATACATACATACATACATACATACATGCATACATACATGCATACATACATACATACATACATACATACATACATACATACATACATACATACATACATACATACAACCATATAAATATGTTAATGTTTTCACTCGGGTATGTTGAATATTTGATAGTGGTATACGCTTTAAATGATATCATAGTCACGACTGATAAATCTTTGCGATTTGCTGAGAGGGCATCATGTAAATAAACCTAGAAAAGTCTCTGTCAAACACTGAGGCGATTTTCAATATTGTGTCGGTGGATTTAGTTTTTTCCTGCAAGATATTGCTCCATTGCTCACGAAAATGCACCATATTTATTTCATCAGCGTAACGAGTATCTGAAAACCGGAAACAGTTTTGTCGCGGGGAAATAGTTCTTTGCAATGGTATATCCACGGGACGCAATGTTATGGCCAGAGGAGGCAGAAACTGGTTCGATGCAGTTTCTGTCTGTTGCAAACATGCGCTCTCTTGATATCGCAAATTTACATATGAGGACGCATAAGGATATGTTTTGTCGCCATGGCAATGGAGACTCCATAAGCTACGACTGCAAGAAAAAATCCTATTCTCTAAAAAAAAATCAGTCTTTAGTTTTTATTATACGTAAGTTATGTTCATAACGTGTGTAGAATGAATGTCGTTAATTTGGACTGACTGAACGATTTCATTGAGTGCACATAAAATGGCCGTCAAATTACAGCTTTGTCAAAGGTTTGGACATTTTTATGCATCGTCAGCGAAAATCGCGTTAATGAGCCTCCCCTCAGGCCTTAAAGAGACAAAATCACCATCTTTACCGAATATTTCGATTAATCCTTTTTGTTTGTCTTTTTTCATCTTAGCTGCTACTCATGTTGTTTCTGTTCACTGAAACACGTCTGCTTCCTCCCTGTTGGAAGATATATTATCACTATTTATCATATGATAAGTACCAGAAAGTATGTCATTAGCACATTTCCTTGTTACATGTTTGCGCAATGCTTGAGTAGAGCCCTGATGATTGATAATTCAACATGCTTCGTTGCGCGATTCAATATAAAACAACTTCTCCCATGAAACAAAAATGACCGAAATATTATATGACAAGATAGCTACTATGTCCCTTCAACGGAACCACTTTTACACTTAATGTTTATTAGGCCAAAAAAAACATTGTGCTGTTACGATAACATGGTTTTAAAAAATAGGGTAGGTAGGTCGGCAGGAATTTTTTTCCAAAACATTTTTATATTTAAATATGCATTTTTTCAGTGGTTCAGGGCAGTCAAACACTGGCCAAAACATTTCCAGAAAAATGTATCATACATATAAAAGGAATATAAACATAAAAGACATCCTCGTTCAAGCAAAAATCAAATGCCAGGTGACGAACGCGTGATTTTACGGTTTTTTCTTTCTTTTTTTTTTTTTTACTTCCGTGTTTACGTAGTTCTAAAAAGTTTAGGCTCAGCAGCTGAAAAATATGGTTGCCACTAGGTCGGGTCATCGGAACAGCACATTTTTTGTTCGGCCATATAGCACGGCAATGCTTTGTAATTGCGGCTTGGCAATGGCTGTGGTGACGGCTTTTTTACCTGGCGGTGACATTTGTACTTACCCAAATATCACTACGAGTAGTACGAGAAGGGGAGATATTTAACACACATGCAGCATAGGCCGGTGTTATTAAATGTATACAGTCACCTGAAATCTAAATATGCACATATATGGTCAAAGGGGCGTTCCTTGGTATTCAAAATGCACATATGAGGGTACTGTTTTTAAAAAGTGGCCACCCGCTTAAAATCTGTGATTGGTTAGATTTTCTCTTTCCATGATAACTGTGGCAAAATTGGAACAGGTGAAAGTATACCTTTAAGGTAGAATGCCCCTCGGTGACAGATATCCCGACTCTCACACGTTTTCAATACGTTGTGGTCTACCACATCTGGGGGCTCACTT
This sequence comes from Ptychodera flava, assembly GCF_041260155.1. Taxonomy (NCBI): domain Eukaryota; kingdom Metazoa; phylum Hemichordata; class Enteropneusta; family Ptychoderidae; genus Ptychodera; species Ptychodera flava. The sequence continues at coordinate 25,375,015 of NC_091949.1, read as the reverse complement.
TAAAGCTTATTTGGTGACAAAAGTTTTCACTAGCGTAACAATCGAAAATTTGATTTTGCCAGTTGAGCTAACACAGGGGCGGAGGCCATTTTGAATTCCAAGTGTTGGGAAATATTGGGTTATTTGTTTCTCTTGTATTATGCCTTACACTGGTTTATTCTTGGTTGCGAAAGGGAATGGTTTAAAGGTTTTTTTTACAAAAAGTTTGATCAAAAGTTTAAGCCTTTCAATTTAGAGACACGGATGTACTACCTTAAAAAGGCGAAAGTAAAATCAAATTTTATCTTGCAAACCTCAAAAATGCAAAAGGCGGCGACTTTGAGAAAATATTCATTTGTTTGATAGTCATACAGTGCCAAATTAGTATTTGTTTTGGGTGCCAATGACGTCATTTTACGGCAAAGAATCACATGTACAGACTCGGGCTAAAACATGTAGGCGTAATTGACTTCAACACTGAGCCCCGTTATTTGCGTGTGGCGAACAAATTTTATGGGTAATGCACATTAAAATAAATAACAGTCCAATGACGGCGTGCATTGAATGCAGTCCTCAAAATAAACACTGATGTATTAACTTTTGATTTGTTAGAGGTTTCAGTCACAATCTTTGGAATCACAGACCATAGAGTGCTTGCTCGAGATATGAATACGCAAGAGCGTATATTTCCTTTTATCCAAGGGACAATTGCGAGTTTCCAGTTGGGACTCAATTAATTCATTGAACTGAGAAACTTTACAGCGATGAAGTCGTATTCGAGTCTTTGCACGAAGAGTTGATTGACTAAAATATATTCTTTCTTTGCATTATTTACGCAAGGCGTGACAATTCGGTTTGTAAAACTGACTAAACATTGTGTCGTGTTATACATCACCGCCGACTCATAGCAAATTTCGCGGCATTACAAGGTAGTTCCAACACGGTCTAATACCGCTGAATATTACCGCAAATTGGTTACTGCACCCGAAAGGGCGCACTGGCCGACGGGCTCAGGATGTCTGGAAACATGAAAACAATGATAATCCTATTAATTGAAATGCAGGTTAAGGCAAATTGCCGTCGTATGTTAATCCGACTCGAAAGAAATCGACAAAGTTTGCGACAGTACGAAAGTATATGTAGCTATAGTATAGAGGCTGTAAATTTCTCATTCGAGGCTCCTGACACTGACGACTCGCAAAGGGGTTTTTTACGAGCTCACACTCAAAAATTGACACAGGGGGACGGCACTTACTCCCTCTCGTAAAACATTTACCGTCTTAGATATCGGGCTTGCTTAATTGCATTTCACCAGGATTTTGCCTGTCACTTTCCCCAGCTTGCAAAGTGTATTTTTAGGGCTCGTCATATTCTAGGCTCGTGCTAAGGCTTACAATCCAAATTTTAGACTATACGTAACATAACTTTGGGTATGTGTGCAGATGTCGAGTGTTTCGCACATTTTCTGACAAAAAGGCGCAGTTTCACTTTGCTCTAAAATGCTGCGCACTATGATGTGGGCATTCGAGTCAGACTTTCTAATCAGGTAGAGCGCTACGCAACTCGAAAAATGAAGGTTTAAGTAAGGGGTCATCAACGAAAGATTCAAAGTGCTTTCTCTCATAACTATGCATAAACATTATTTCGGGGTAATTGTGTATGTTTTCGGATCAATCTGAAGCAAATAATATCAATGTTGCAAAGGCTAAAAATTTCTTATTTAACCGAAGAAAATTAACCAATAAGTTAACCAAAACCTTAAATTCAAAAATGGTCGCCATTCTTGCTTTTTATTCCACTGGAAAGAAATAGATTTGCACAAAAATGAGATGGCGAAAGGATCATTTTCTTTCCACGTTCAAAATCGGCCGATGCTGAAGTTTTAGACAGGGAAAGATTAGCAAGATTTTAGGTGTCTTAAAGTCTATCAATGGCCCGGGGCCTATAGTATCCTGATGATGGTTATCAATTGAATCACATGAATTCTAACTATGAGCACATCAATTTCAAGTGATAAGGTTGTCCAACCTTTAACTGACGGAATATCCTCCAACAAATGCACACTATTATCTCCCTTAATGTTCGGTTCCATTTCTAATCTACAGCAACGTTACGAGTTCTTTTCAGAGATAAAGGAGTGCATTAAATTTGTCAGAAGTTGTTAGCTTTGAAACGGTAAGGCGGGGGCGAGACAGTGAAATCTATGATACGAGTAAATGCCGTCAGAAATACATAACTAAGTGGGTGCATTTGATTTCTACAATTTTAAAACGCTTAATGATGATTTAGAAGCTACTGTAGGGGTAAACCAGCATCAATCTGAAAATATAGGGTTAAGAAGATAGTTTGCAAGCAAACCGACCGTCGTCTTAGATTTTGTGATTGGTATTTAATGAAGTGTTATTTAGTTATTCGATCGGGAATTTTCAACCCCGCACTCGAACGAAATAAGTTTAAATCTCAAAGAAAAAAAGATATGAATTAATTCAATTAAAATGAAACATAGATAGAAAGTGCATAATTGTCACTCTAAATTTTTTCTTATGTGCCTGAGGACACGGCTCATCGGATATTTTAGTTCGTGCTATTCAACGAATGCGTCTTTTACCTTGTTTAGTTATAATTACCAAAACAATCCATGCATGTGATTCGGTATCGAGTTTTTCAGTTATTTATTGCACTGTATAAACACTTCAAACACATTTGTGGCAAGAGTCAATCGTGTGAAAAGTTTGAATTATTTCCAGGCGAATACATTTTATATTGTCTTTATGCAAAACCGAACAGATACAGCAAACGCGTTTCGTAGCAATGTAATTTTAGATGTGACTTAGTAGTTCACACAGAAACTACTGGAGATCGCGACTTCCAGGTTCGTATAGAAATTATAATTGCATATTCACTGATGTAGGTAGAAATCGAGTATTTGATCTCACGTGATCGGTTGTTTGCTTGAGCATCGACGCGACCTATCGGCTTTGGTATCGCAGATGGATGGATGGAATTCGTCGACGTTGAAACTTCTCTTTTTTGAGTAATTGGTTTAATGCGTTCCTTCCAGGCTTGTTTGGCAAACCTTGAGAGATGGCCATGAAATCCATTTCTTCAAGCTGATAATTAAATTACCATCTTTAGGTCGTGATCAAGCATTCGGCAAGACACAAGTTCACTCGAGTATCCTTGCCCCACCGCAATCTTTAATTGACAAATTGTAAGGTACTGAGGATCCACGCAGGTCACACGGTTCTTGTGTTCAATTTGGACGACCAGAATTTATAGGCTTACCTTGGAAAAAGGGTATTAATAGACAGATAGACAGTAGTGGTAATGGAAACACATTTTTCATACAATCTCTCTGCATTTGGTGCACAGCCACACCTGAGTGCATATGCAGTGTTGTTTTTTGGTTTAGGGTTTTTTTGTTTTGTTTTTTAATTCAAACGATCGTTGTACACTTTGATAAGTTTTATAATTACTTTTGTACGGAAAAACAGATATACTTTTCTTATCCTTTCTTCGAAAGTGTTCAAAAATGCAAAGTACGGCCTTGCACAGATAGTGCATTTTCTGCAATATGCATTACCGTTGTGACAAATGGGGGATTTCAAAATACTAGGATGACTACCGCGGGATTCTAAACACAGGGCAGTGTTAGACACATTTGTCTGATATTTCTGTCAATAATCAGAGTATATATATATATATATATATATATATATATATATATATATATATATATATATATATATATATATATATATATATGTATGTATATATATATACACACAACTGAGTTGATCAGGATAATCTAAAATACATTTCCACTACAAATTTGTTTCGTATAGGCTGCAGAGCCGCCTACACTCATCGGGTGGCTGTGAACGACTGAAACTTTAGGCGGAAAACGGTTTCTTTTGTTTTGTTTTTGTTGGCACCTGTTTATTGCAAAAGGTAGACACACACACTGATATTTGTCGTATATGTATATGCTCTGGTATTTGAAATTCTAAACTTTGAATCTGTAACTCACATTTCGTCAGAGTCAGCACGCTCGCTTAAACCATTTGTTTAACAGCAATGAACGATCATTTGCCAGCGGATGTCATGTGCTTTAGGGACGTCTATTTGCGTTTCCCGGATCAGCGAGCAGTCTGATCGCCAGAACCGAAAAGAATAGACGCAAGCCCTTCTGTGAAAAAGACTTCTGAACGGTACGGTGTGGAACGTGACCTTCATTGTGTGTTTTAAATGTTTTAAGGCGATGAAAATGAAAAAAACCTCGTGGGACAGGAACTCGCCTCTGAATGCATATCACATTCTCAGCGCGGTTCCTTGACGATGGAAGCTTGAATGAGTTCCGTAAACGAGCTATAGCAATGCCGTTTCGGAAGTGAGAAAAAATCTGCCCCTGGTACGCTGAACCTGTGTAGATTTTATACGTCGGTAAGTCGTGCGTTTGTTCATTACCTACTCATTGTTTACTGATGGCTGACTGTCGGGACAGCTGGCAACGCCATGAGAGACAGAATCGAATCGTCGCGACGTCGTTCAAGTGCTATTATCGCCTAGTGAACAAAATGCGTCAAAGTTTTATTGCCTTTGGTCATTTAATTCGTGACTTGCGAAGTCTTACACTAAATTTCGGTTGCTAAGGTAACATGCATGAACCGGTCGACTGTCGCAACGCCAAGCATTTAACATTAACATCTTTATAGTTTCATGTAATGACGGTGTTCACAATACGGGGAAAATTGTCCTTGCTATGGCTGTGCCATAGAAACGCTAAATGAAAGTGATTCTGTTTGTTTCGTTTTAATGAGAGTAATATTCCAACTTTCACGAAACGAAAAGATCACAGCATGAAAGATTGCTTGAAGGGCGTCCTGCTGCTTTGGGCTTTTATCAACGCCAGCGAATAAGCGCCTTGGTTGTCGAACGGGAATAATCTGGTTGACATATAATAGTGCCGTTAACGCCGGATACGTATTTTACCAATTCGTCGGGGAACACTCAACGTGTTCCTCACTTAACATGCCTGCCAGAAGTTATGGACTTGTTTTCAGAAATCTTTGTATTCTTTGTCCTACATTGACTCTGAGTTGAATTGCATTAAGGTAAGGAGATTATTCGTACAATACCATATTAGGAGATACAACGTTCATGCTTTACCACATTTACAGCCCTCAAGCCGAAGCTGTCGATCTTTTGTTCACAGAATTGTTGCTTTAATGATTTCACTTACGTCAGGCTCACTCCCGAGGGTACAACGGTGGTGTTTCGCATTTAATTCACCCGAAAATCGATATTTTCCGCAAATTTTTATGTTGTTCTTGTTTTCAAATGTTAAGACATACTTAACATTTGGCTTTGGGAAGTGACGTTTTCAGAGCCGACTATACATGAAGCCTATGCGTATCGACGAGGTTTGTGGGAATATCAGTTAGCTGGTTTCTTTGCTGTATTATTGACTGGGCTGATATTTTGGAAATCAGGTTTACTGGAGCGACGGAACACGGTTATGTACCGCTTTCAGTCCATAAGTAAGAAATAGACGGGCACGTTGGCAACCACAAATAAATGTGACGTGTTATTTAATTTTGTCGGAATCATACCCAGATACGACCCATTTATGAAGAAAATGTAATGTTTCCTTTTTAACTTGCAATTATGCCAGTCACCTCAGAAACATTTCAAGAAAACGTATTCTTGCATGTTTTGCTGCTTTGTCAGATGGTAAAGGTGTCATTTTTCTGTGAAGGCAGCGAGCCTCATCATTTTCCGGTTCCGCAATTTCCGGGTTCATAAGAACCATATATAACGTACAACATTCCAACTGGTCACCATTTATCATTTTTCATATTTTTATTTTATTTCCTTGTATACGTCATCAAGTACTGCACAGTGGAATAGAAATAGTTATTGTTGTTGTCCCTATGTCTGCGAGGTGTATGAATTTGAAATGCAAGCAAAAGTAAGACCTCATTTGCATATTGGGCAAAATTTCACGAATTCACTGATAATGATGGCCGGCACGGGTAAGGCCTTTCCTTAAAACTGATATGATTATTTAAATCTTATCGAGCCCCCCCCCCCTAACTTCAATAATTTGGAGACAAATCCGTAATAAGCGACAATATTCCGTCAATACGAATTCATTATTTACCAAGATATGGCCCTTAGATTGAGCTATCTCATGTTTTTTTACGCGGAGAATCCATCAAACTGATCGAGATTTTCGGTAAGTACATGTGCGCGACGTCTTTCATTTATCGGCTGCACGTCCACAGCGACGTTTATCATTTACCTCACATTGGCCTGCCTCTTCACGGTTTAAAATATTCTCACTTCAAACATGATTGACAACACTTGTCTGCTTTAGGGACATTTCATAAATTACAGAGTATGAGCTAAATACGTATATGCAACAGAAAGCGATTGTGTTCTTTTCTGTTCATTCGAGTGAGAAAAAAAAAAGCGAGATTTGACTTATAAGAGCAAAACTTCGATTTCCTGGTAAAAATGTCGCAGATTCATTTACAACCTAACCAGAGGGAGATTTCGGTTTTAATGAAAGCACCTTGTTGTTTCGCTGTTTGTTTGTTTTTTTTATCTAGTCTATTTTAAGCTCTCAATCTTTTGGCCTGAAAAGTCCATAAACATTGTAAACGTCAGAAAGTGTAAAGCGAACATTTTTTGCTCATTTTATGCTATATAGATACTAAATGTTGTATAAATGCCAAAAAGTACACAAATTGACCAATACTCGAAACATTGTTTAAATTTGAGACATGGTATAATAATTTCTTCCCGTTGATTGTAATATGATGTGTTATCAGAACGCCCACCCCTTTGGCATTCCGTAGACAAAAACACCTCTCTGATTTACATCCTGTAGCAACCAGAAATGTTACATACGTCATCGGAGTATGATTTCACCTTTGTAAACAAAACTTGGAATAGTTTTTGCGAAACAGGAAATCCATCATGTGTCTTTAGCTCCAATAAGAAACGTTTTAAAGCCAGCTTCTTAAAGTAAACAAGTCTTACCAAAATTGATAAAAAATGTAGCAACTTCGTCCCTTCAGACACTCACTCAGACTTCACTAAAACACCGGGCACACAGGACATAGGAAAGGAAAACAAAACCAACATCACGAGTACATTTATCGCGCGATATTGCCACCAAAGTCTCATTGGGAGGATATACTTTATTCCATGCCATATTTTGTCCGCCACTCTCTCACGTATGAGTATAGATTAGCTTCTTAGTGAAAGTTTACTGAAATATACAAATTATCATTTGCAGGGAGATGGATGTATCGTACGTACTTTATCGTCTCATTCATCCAAATAGCAAAACCTAGAAAGTAACATCTAAGGGAGTTTGGAGTTAATTATTGTAAGGGTTGAACAGTTCGTATGGACCTACATGTACAGTTGTACTCCCAACCCAAGTATTAAATATATCATTTTCAGCTTCGTTTTAGTCTTGGCTGAAGGTGTAGATTTATTGTTAAGCTTGGTATCGGATAGCCTTGTAAAGATATAGGTGGATATATGTCAGACTCTGTAAGTAACAAAATCCGAACATATAAGTTTCTTGCACCTGTGTGTGCCAATAAGTCTACTATATTACACGAGTTCTGTTTATTATTAATTGAAACGGTTGAGCCGAAGATGTCACCCATTCCGCTCGGCTTCTTCGATGATCTAACAGCTACATTGTATCTGAAGTTCCCGGGCTGTGCTTATTTCTGCAAAAGCTTTATGACCGGTGGAGTGAAAGAAAAGTAGAGTTTCAGATAAAACACGACCATTAGCCGCCGAAGACCTAACAGTTAATGCAATATGGAAATGGAACATCTGTATAGTCTTCTCGAGTAATGGGGTTCTATTATGAATATTAAATCAAGCATATGCTAATCATGTCCAATGCAAATCATATCATTACGAACCGATGGTCTCCAATATCGGTATAAACTATCCTCCTAGTTGAGGTGAAGCGGCTCCACCGACCCATGTTATTGTGGCGGACTGCTCACCGAATCGAGACAGATGTTCGACACATATCGATACGTTTTGCCGATGTAACTGACAATGTGTTAGCTGGGAAAGTGACGACAGCACTGGAGGTTTTATACCAGCACAGCAACGTCAGCACAAATAGTCTGCTCTTCTCTGTTGCCACCAAGATATGTTAAACGTAAAATTTATATCGACCATCCAATCCTCTAAAGATTTTTTCCTGAAACAAATGTATTACTTTTTACAGCCCTGATGCAAAACAATGAGTATTATAGTACGATAATGTTAGTAGAGAGTTTTGTGATCAATCTAGGTCAATAAAAACCAGTGAAATGTGAAGAAATGGAGTAACATTTTCACCTTCGGTTTTAACAGCGTCGAGCTACCACATTGAAATTCTCTGCGGCATTGGTTGACGAGATCGGTTGCCACGGCGACCGCGGCTTCATTGCGTCTCGCGTCCACGGCACAGGATATCTACAGGGCTTGTAAATTTCTATTGCAACAGCGCATGATGTTGATGGCGATGATCCTGCTTCAGGGCATCTGATATCCCGTGTTGGCAGCACGAGCGATCGGGCATTGGTCAAGACGCGGTCCGACAGGCGGGCAGTGGTCTTTCACAAATCAGTCGGTTCGATCACGACGTGAGTGTCCTCGCGATAACTACACCGCTATTCGCTAATGTAAGTTATCGCTTCATCGGCGACTCAGTGTGCCGATATACAATCCCCTACTCGTACCATAAGGACTGACGAAGAAAGACGCTATCAAAACGAAATCGTGCAGATGAAAAAGTGAAAAACTGCAAGAAGTGAAGACAGCTTGTACATTGATTACAAACTGAGGTGAGTACCCTACATTAATTGTAAATGTTGTCTTTATTTCACTGGGAAATTATCGAGATTTATGTCCGCGTTCAGGAACAACCACTTGCCATACTTTTACCTTCCATTTACGCAAAAGTCTGTACGGTCCGAATACCGACTTACTTTCTATCAACTTCCCCCTAGAGTTTGATGAACATGAAAACTGTAGTGACCTCGACAAATACAACCAATACATGTAAACGTAAAATTTGATTAATTCATGGAGAAAAAAATGAGGTACTGAAGTTTCTATCGACATTGTGTGTTTTTAAAGGATTCGACAAATTGACTCATAGAACAGTGAAATTACTTGCAGCCATACAAGTCGTCGGGTGATTGAGTAAAACTGATGGAGGACTATTTTATAACTTTAGCGAAACCCGCGCTGCGTTGAACCAAAAAAGCAATGAGTCATATTTGTATTTGCTTTTAATAGTTTTATCACCATCCTCAATCGTGTCACGCCTGGTTTTCAAACAGCGGCAACGTTTTGATTTACCGATCATTCCATCGATGTTGACAGACTCTGGGTACATATTGTGTGTTTCCGGGATTGAACACCTAAATTCAGATCGCGCTGAAAAGTAACATTCGGTGTGGCAGGTATACGGACTTTCCGCGCTTAAACAAGCTCTGGTCCATACATCATACACAATATGGTGTTATCCAATAAGCTAAGGATGACCGAACACTACTCAACCTACCACACATAAACACAAGCTAAAAAAGAGCGCTAAAACGAATTACTGCTTGCCTGCAACTTCGAAAAAACGTGTAATTGCGTGCAAATGACCATTTACACGTAGCTTAAGTTGAGATAATCCGTGTATATAAAAATGTCGATAAATGTGTAATTACGAGTTTAATCCTCAGTGATAAATAGATTCTTTGGGAACGTGTTAAATTGGTGAACATAAGTTGTCTTGAAAAATGATTACGGTTTCCCACACTGGTAATGACTCGCCCAAAGTGTATTACCCCTATTTGTAACAATCAACCCTATTTGTAACAAAATTTAATTTTCAAAAAACTTTGCCGTATATGTTGAAATATTAATAAATATGCATATTTGTATGTTGAGGGCAATTTTCTGTTTTTTTCCTTGTCAAAACTCATTTTTCCGAAACTGCTTTTGTTACAAATTGGGTTGATTGTTACAAATAGGGGTGACATATGTCAACCCTATTTGTAACAATCAACCCTATTTGTAACAAAACCTAAATTTCAAAGAAACTTGGCCGTATTTGATGAAATCTTGATAAAATATATATTAGTATGTTCGCGGGCAATTTTCTTTGTTTTCCTTGTTGAAACTCATTTTTCCGAAAATGCTCGTGAGATTAAATTTCGTTGTGCAGGTTCCTAGGGATAAGAGCCCTACTCGTAAGATATAATCAAGTCGTGCAGATACATGCCAAAGGTTTGTTTTGGGGCGATTTTCACCATTTTCGGTCAAAAATGTTAAAAATCTTGTTTTTTGACCGAAATCATACTAAACCTATATGGGGTTAACTTTTGTTACAAATTGGGTTGATTGTTACAAATAGGGTTGACGTGTCAACCCTATTTGTAACAATCAACCCTATTTGTAACAAAATTTAACCAACTTGAAACAAAACCTAATTTTCTACAAAACTTGGCCGTATTTGATGAAATCTTGATGAAATGTACATATTAGTATGTTTTGGGGCAATATTCTTCGTTTTCCTTGTCGAAACTCATTTTTCCGAAAATGCTGTGAGATTAACTTACGTTGTGCAGGTTGCCTAGTATAAGAGGCCTACTCGTAAGATATAATCGAGTTGTGCAGATACATGCCAAAGGTTTGTTTCGGGGCAATTTTCACCATTTCGGTCAAAAATGTTAAAAATCTTGTTTTCTGACCGAAATCATACTAAACCTATATGGGTTAACTTTTGTTACAAATTGGTTGATTGTTACAAATAGGGTTGACGTGTCAACCCTATTTGTAACAATCAACCCTATTTGTAACAAAACCTAAATTTCAAAGAAACTTGGCCGTATTTGATGAAATCTTGATGAAATATACATATTAGTATGTTCGGGGGCAATTTTCTTTGTTTTCCTTGTTGAAACTCATTTTTCCGAAAATGCTCGTGAGATTAAATTTCGTTGTGCAGGTTCTAGGGATAAGAGCCTACTCGTAAGATATAATCAAGTCGTGCAAATACATGCCAAAGGTTTGTTTCGGGGCAATTTGCACCATTTTCGGTCAAAAATGTGAAAAATCTTGTTTTCTGACCGAAATCATACTAAACCTATATGGGTTAACTTTTGTTACAAATTGGGTTGATTGTTACAAATAGGGTATATGTGTCAACCCTATTTGTAACAATCAACCCTATTTGTAACAAAACCTAAATTTCAAAGAAACTTGGCCGTATTTGATGAAATCTTGATAAAATATATATATTAGTATGTTCGCGGGCAATTTTCTTTGTTTTCCTTGTTGAAACTCATTTTTCCGAAAATGCTCGTGAGATTAAATTTCGTTGTGCAGGTTCCTAGGGATAAGAGCCCTACTCGTAAGATATAATCAGTCGTGCAGATACATGCCAAGGTTTGTTTTGGGGCGATTTTCACCATTTTCGGTCAAAAATGTTAAAAATCTTGTTTTTTGACCGAAATCATACTAAACCTATATGGGGTTAACTTTTGTTACAAATTGGGTTGATTGTTACAAATAGGGTTGACGTGTCAACCCTATTTGTAACAATCAACCCCTATTTGTAACAAAATTTAACCACTTGAAACAAAACCTAATTTTCTACAAAACTTGGCCGTATTTGATGAAATCTTGATGAAATGTACATATTAGTATGTTTTGGGGCAATTTTCTTTGTTTTCCTTGTCGAAACTCATTTTTTCCGAAAATGCCGTTAGATTAACTTTCGTTGTGCAGGTTGCCTAGTATAAGAGGCCTACTCGTAAGATATAATCGAGTTGTGCAGATAGGTTTGTTTCGGGGCAATTTTCACCAATTTCGGTCAAAAATGTTAAAAATCTTGTTTTCTGACCGAAATCATACTAAACCTATATTGGGTTAACTTTTGTTACAAATTGGGTTGATTGTTACAAATAGGGTTGATTGTTACAAATAGGGTTGACACGTCAACCCTATTTGTAAAAATTGACCCAATTTGTAACAAAAGTTAACCCAATATAGGTTTAGTATGATTTCGGTCAGAAAACAAGATTTTTAACATTTTTGACCGAAATTGGTGAAAATTGCCCCAAAACAAACCTATCTGCACAACTCGATTATATCTTACGAGTAGGCCTCTTATACTAGGCAACCTGCACAACGAAAGTTAATCTAACGAGCATTTTCGGAAAAAATGAGTTTCGACAAGGAAAAAATAAAAATTGCCCCAAAACATACTAATATGTACATTTCATCAAGATTTCATCAAATACGGCCAAGTTTTGTAGAAAATTAGGTTTTGTTTCAAGTTGGTTAAATTTGTTACAAATAGGGTTGATTGTTACAAATAGGGTTGATTGTTACAAATAGGGTTGACACGTCAACCCTATTTGTAAAAATTGACCCAATTTGTAACAAAAGTTAACCCAATATAGGTTTAGTATGATTTCGGTCAGAAAACAAGATTTTTAACATTTTTGACCGAAATTGGTGAAAATTGTCCCAAAACAAACCTATCTGCACAACTCGATTATATCTTACGAGTAGGCCTCTTATACTAGGCAACCTGCACAACGAAAGTTAATCTAACGAGCATTTTCAGAAAAAATGAGTTTCGAAAAGGAAAAAATAAAAATTGCCAAAAACATACTAATATGTACATTTCATCAAGATTTCATCAAATACGGCCAAGTTTTGTAGAAAATAAGTTTTGTTTCAAGTTGGTTAAATTTGTTACAAATAGGGTTGATTGTTACAAATAGGGTTGACACGTCACCCTATTTGTAACAATCAACCCAATTTGTAACAAAAGTTAACCCCATATAGGTTTAGTATGATTTCGGTCAGAAAACAAAATTTTAACATTTTTGACCGAAATTGGTGAAAATTGTCAAAAACAAACCTATCTGCTCAACTCGATTATATCTTACGAGTAGGCCTCTTATACTAGCAACCTGCACAACGAAAGTTAATCTAACGAGCATTTTCAGAAAAAATGAGTTTCGACAAGGAAAAATAAAAATTGCCAAACACATACTAATATGTACATTTCATCAAGATTTCATCAAATACGGCCAAGTTTTGTAGAAAATTAAGTTTTGTTTCAAGTTAGTTAAATTTTGTTACAAATAGGGTTGATTGTTACAAATAGGGTTGACACGTCAACCCTATTTGTAACAATCAACCCAATTTGTAACAAAAGTTAACCCCATATAGGTTTAGTATGATTTCGGTCAGAAAACAAGATTTTTAACATTTTTGACCGAAAATGGTGAAAATTGCCCCAAAACAAACCTTTGGCATGTATCTGCACGACTTGATTATATATTACGAGTAGGGCTCTTATCCCTAGGAACCTGCACAACGAAATTTAATCTCACGAGCATTTTCGGAAAAATGAGTTTCAACAAGGAAAACAAAGAAAATTGCCCCGAACATACTAATATGTATATTTCATCAAGATTTCATCAAATACGGCCAAGTTTCTTTGAAATTTAGGTTTTGTTACAAATAGGGTTGATTGTTACAAATAGGGTTGACACATGTCACCCCTATTTGTAACAATCAACCCAATTTGTAACAAAAGCAGTTTCGGAAAATGAGTTTGACAAGGAAAAAAAGAAAATTGCCCCAAAACATACTAATATGCATATTCTATTAATATTTCAACATATACGGCAAAGTTTTTTTGAAAATTAAATTTTGTTACAAATAGGGTTGATTGTTACAAATAGGGTTGACACGTCAACCCTATTTGTAACAATCAACCCAATTTGTAACAAAAGTTAACCCAATATAGGTTTAGTATGATTTCGGTCAGAAAACAAGATTTTTAACATTTTTGACCGAAAATGGTGAAAATTGCCCCAAAACAAACCTTTGGCATGTATTTGCACGACTTGATTATATCTTACGAGTAGGGCTCTTATCCCTAGGAACCTGCACAACGAAATTTAATCTCACGAGCATTTTCGGAAAAATGAGTTTCAACAAGGAAAACAAAGAAAATTGCCCCCGAACATACTAATATGTATATTTCATCAAGATTTCATCAAATACGGCCAAGTTTCTTTGAAATTTAGGTTTTGTTACAAATAGGGTTGATTGTTACAAATAGGGTTGACACGTCAACCCTATTTGTAACAATCAACCCAATTTGTAACAAAAGTTAACCCAATATAGGTTTAGTATGATTTCGGTCAGAAAACAAGATTTTTAACATTTTTGACCGAAATTGGTGAAAATTGCCCCGTAACAAACCTATCTGCACAACTCGATTATATCTTACGAGTAGGCCTCTTATACTAGGCAACCTGCACAACGTAAGTTAATCTAACGGCATTTTCGGAAAAAATGAGTTTCGACAAGGAAAACAAAGAAAATTGCCCCAAAACATACTAATATGTACATTTCATCAAGATTTCATCAAATACGGCCAAGTTTTGTAGAAAATTAGGTTTTGTTTCAAGTTGGTTAAATTTTGTTACAAATAGGGTTGATTGTTACAAATAGGGTTGACACGTCAACCCTATTTGTAACAATCAACCCATTTGTAACAAAAGTTAACCCATATAGGTTTAGTATGATTTCGGTCAAAAAACAAGATTTTTAACATTTTTGACCGAAAATGGTGAAAATCGCCCCAAAACAAACCTTTGGCATGTATCTGCACGACTTGATTATATCTTACGAGTAGGGCTCTTATCCCTAGGAACCTGCACAACGAAATTTAATCTCACGAGCATTTTCGGAAAAATGAGTTTCAACAAGGAAAACAAAGAAAATTGCCCGCGAACATACTAATATATATATTTTATCAAGATTTCATCAAATACGGCCAAGTTTCTTTGAAATTTAGGTTTTGTTACAAATAGGGTTGATTGTTACAAATAGGGTTGACATATGTCACCCCTATTTGTAACAATCAACCCAATTTGTAACAAAAGCAGTTTCGGAAAAATGAGTTTTGACAAGGAAAAAACAGAAAATTGCCCTCAAACATACAAATATGCATATTTTATTAATATTTCAACATATACGGCAAAGTTTTTTTAAAAATTAAATTTTGTTACAATAGGGTTGATTGTTACAAATAGGGTAATACAGCCCAAAGTGTCGGAAGCGATTATTGTTGAATTCACAGAAAAGCCATCATTTCTCATTCCTGAGTTCAAACACTCCGGATAGCAACGTCTAAAATGTTCTACTCTTGCGTCAGCAGCATTATTTATTTATCTCACCTCCGCGTTATGACAGATGGCACAATAACTAAAATTTAATTTCATGAATTTAAATGCTTACTTTGAAACCGTCACTGTCCTACCCGTTGTCTTCTAGAAATTTGATAAAAAAAAAGATTCGAGCATTGCAAATATGCAATAGACGTTCCTTTTCGGTGACAAACGGCTTTACACATAAAGAATTCTACTGAAGCGAAGCGACGGTCCTATTATTCATTCTCGAGACACTGTAAAGTACATCAACGTGGTAAATGAAGGATTGGCTGTCTAAGGGAGACAAATTCGATCAAATGGCGGGAGAGGATTCATCTTTCATGACGTGCTTAATGGTGCGTGTTTTGCGCTTCTGAAAAGAGAAAATTACAAGTTACTTCATTCCAATGGTCACGATGTCACCGTATAATTCTGAAATCACAACACATATTTCCATGTTTTATTCGGTACTCGAGCACTGAGAGTTAGGAATAATGAGTTGTGAACGACATCACCATGGTATAAGTCCTAATAGCTATAGGATGGTCAGTGGAATAAAAACATCCAGGTAACGCTGGAGGCACGCACAAGTGTGGAACACGCTCACGGACATATTTAAGCTTGCCTGTAGAAGTAACATAAAAGCAAAGTCTGTGCATGCGTTACATATTTTCAGAGTTGTATGAATGCGTCTTTAGCGTCAGTGCGTCTTTCAAATTCACACGCTCGAGTTCTGAAAATAATTACGAGTACACATTACAGAATTGCATTTCGTCCCTGCCAGCACAGTAGATTTAAACATTTATTTGACCGCTGTATAATTTTTTCTTCTGCCTGCAAGATTTTGTGAAAAGGAACCTTGCCTACAATAATACCGTAATAAACCAAACTTCGAGAATAATCCACAGCATTACTAAATCAGTATAAGCTTTGCCAAGCTGCTCTCTAGATATTTAAAATATAATTTGTATATTGCCGCCTTGTCAGCAATTGTTGTATCCCAATTGTTAATAAAGACGACAATCAAATTTTCGTCCGACTACAGTCACGTACCAACATGTTCTGATCGTAGAGCATAATACAATATAGCTCAGGACAAATTCAAGGTAAAGATGGACGATTGTGATGATAATTAGATTCCAAGGCATGGATGAATTTTGCATAATTGAATCAAAGAGACACTCATGCCTTCAACTTTAAGTTGATTAACCAAATTGCAGGCTTATTCTCTCGCGAATAATAAATGGGAATTGTGCGTGGTGGAATGCTGCTGTCGCTGAAGCCAACATTTCACAGTGTTCGTGAACAAATGCACTGTCACTTAAGTAAAAATAACAGCCGTTTGCGACAGTTGTGCCTTTTTACAATTTATACAAGACATGCCATCATGAGTTAAAACTGCTCGCGCTGACGTATTGGCTTTATCATTTTCAAATAATAATAATGATAAGACAAAAGACAAATAAAACAAAGTGAGTTTTATATCATTCTGTCAAATAAAATTACATTTAATGGCACAGAATCTAATTCATAGTAGGTTGCATTGCTTATTAGACGTGCGTCAGTGGCTGTAACATGGCGGGATACTTATTACTAAAAATTGAAAATCGTTCATGCGATTGTGGTCAAATAATCGTTCAGCGCGCATGGTTTAATCATTTGATTAATTATGAAACCCGTACTTGATCGGCGCTTTTACCAAAGGGATTTCATTAATGCTAACTAGTTTAGTGAAGTTGAGAAAATGCAATTAATATTTTTTGCAAAATCTCGCTAACCATTTTTATTGATTTAAGAAACGGAGACCAATTTAGAGAAATTGGTGATGAAATTGATAATTTTGAAGAGCTTCATAACTGTTTGATCGCTTCTTCTAAAATATCGCTCTATGAAGCCTTAAGGAGCCCATTTGCAATAGGCAACAAATTGCAGTGTTTTCTGTAATGAAAAGAGTGGCTGCAAATGTAGGATCGGCTGATCTTAAAGACAGCCGTAACATCCCCTTTGATGCCAAGAAAACTCCTCAGGGACATAGTTGAAATCAAAGATCTGACTCCCACACACCATTACCAAACGTGAACAAGCAGCTAAAAGACCTCAACTCTGATTAAGTAACTCCTTTTACGTACTGATTTATCACATACAAGGGAAATGGAGAGGCCTGTAAATATAGCGCAAGTTTTACACAAGGTGTCATACGCGTATTCATTCTTCATAATATACCGTCTCTTGCGAGAAAAACTCCCTTCAACGTAGAAATGAAATAATTACCGCAATACTTCTCTGGATCAGCTCTGAATGCATCATCCCTCTTTCATCATCCGAAGAAAGATACCTGAAAAGCTTTGTTAACAGTGTCTTTACTTTTGGTATCTCATGGACTCAGTCCTAGATTAAGACATTCTCTCGCTGCGTAAAAAAAGAAAGTACGTACATTGTGTGATTGTACTATGTATACAAAGCATAGTGAGTAATAAAGTATTATTATTATTATTATTATTATTATTATTATTATTATTATTGTTGTTGTTGGTGGTGGTGGTGGTGGTGGTGGTGGTGGCGGTGGTGTTGCTGCTGCTGTGATCGTCGTCGTCTTCGTCGTCGTCGTCGTTGTTGTTGTTGTTGTTGTTGTTGTTGTTGTTGTTGTTGTTGTGGTGGTGGTGGTGGTCATTATCGAACTCGAAGACACGTTACTCGAGTTCGATTCTGCTTCAACATGCGCGCAATTTGAGTCACCGGTCGATAGATCATTTGGCGTAATCTTTCAAATGCACTTTCAATCGTGGACATGATGCGATTCCTTAAAGATGGCAAAGAATCAGTGAAAAGGTACTGCAAAGTTACTGTTCCATATCGGATAACTGCTCTTCTTGATAATCACTTTACATTCTTCATCTTAACCGAAGCAAAAGCAGACAGAAGCAAAATCGTCCAGAAAAAGAATTTTGACTGAACATCTGTATTGCAAAACTCATCTCGTCGGAATATACAGATATCATCTGAGTAATGCTAATAATGCATAATATTATATGTAAATTGACTAGAAAGATTTTTTTCAATATCGACCGCGCTGTGTATAAACATATGTATACACGCTCCGTAAAAATCAACTATGTAGCTCTGAATATCTTCTTATGCTACAGGCAGCCTCGTTCCTGTGATTGTAGTTGCATTCTGCGAATGCACGTAAAAAGTCTCCCTGAAACACATCTCCGTGTCATGAGAAGTTTAAGAGGACAAGTAAATACATTTGCTGATAGCAAACAGCGTTTCTGGTAAAAGTAGTCAACACTGAAAAAAAATGAATCGGAGAAACACACTGCGCCATGTTCATGTTCCAAAACGCTAAATGATATATTGCATTTTAATGTTCATTTGAGAATGGGATTGTTTATTTATATCTTTGACTCCAGGTGGTTCTGACTCAATTCCAATGTTCGTCGAAAATCAATAATCTGTCTGGGAAGGTTTTGCACTGTCAGGCACAAAGGCATCTTGTCAGCTCGGCGTGCGTCAAATAGCACACCGTGCGAAAGGAAGTCAAAATAATGAAAGAGCATCTCGTACAAAACAAAGCTTTGAAAGGGAAAACTCTAGCGCTACTGCTGTTTTCAGCCCACGTGGTCAATAATTCAACATTGAAACGATCTTCGAAAGTTGTGTGCCAGAATCGATGCGAACGGACGCTTTTAAATCTAATATATCGAAGAGCGACATGTGTACCTAGTTTTGCTATATCAAGATTACTCTTATTAACTTAGCTTTGACGGGAAAATCTCACAAGTTTAATGATTTATTTATCTTCCGTTCTTTTATAGATATGCAATATTTTGCACATGCGATACACATAAATTTGCACACTGTGGACAGGAAACTAAATCGTGTGCCATGCCAAAACAACTACCTTCCCTGATCGGTTGTCGACTCGTTAATCAAATTACTAATTGATGATATTCCGTAGAAAATGAAGAGCGATGCATAAGTCAGAATGACAAAGTCAGGAAAATTGAAGTATTTCGCACACAATCGGCGTCTCCTTCTGTATTAATGATTAACATATTACTAAAAAAACTTTCTATGGTAATTAAAGGGGACTTCATTAACAGTATGGTCACATAATTTTGTCAGAATGAGATTTGCAAATGTCGATGCCGAGAGGGTGTATGGTTGAATGCAATTACATATATTGTTTCAATACACTGTTATATAATAGGACAATGCATTAAATTAACAATCACGATGGCTTGCAAAGCTAGAAAAATCATTAATAGTTACACTTAACAATATTGTTCTCAGTGTTGAGTCCCGCCATGCTGTCAAAGTTCACAAAGAGTAACTGCACTATATAATAAATCTTTGCACTTTTGCTCAGATGAATTCTCAACTATAAAGATATGAAGATAAGGTAGATATTAGCGATAATGTGGCATCAAACTGTGATAATTAGTTAGCTGTTGTATCAAACTGTGATAGTTAGAACACAGTGGGATCGACATGCACGAATTTTATCCCACCACTTTTTTTAGGTTTTAGCCTTGTTTATCGAAATAAAGAGCTCATACGGCACGGTATACCCTCTGCGATATGTAGGCCATATTACCAAATTTCTTCGATTATAAGCAATCAGGCTAAAATTTCTGTTGTTACCACGATGGCATTGCCGCTTAACTCAGATATCAAAAACCATAAGAGCGTTGTAATTTTTTCGACGTGTTCGGCTGACAGGGTCACATTAAGTGGTTTTTGTAATCGCAGCGCTGTCGGAACGTGTTATGGTGAAATCGACTGTATGTATGACGCAAAAGTGAAATCAAATCGTGACGTCTCCTTGACAAGTCAAAATGACAAAAATCAACTTTTATTCAGGTTGTCGTCACTATGGTTTGGTATGTAGAACAACGCCGAACTTACAATCAGATGAATATTACCTAACATATGAAAACCAATTTTTGCAATTAAATTCAACTTATTAGAAAATCATGCACATATTATTTTAAATTGTACTGTCAATCATTACTTATTTTAGAAATTGCCTTATTAATATTGATGCTGCTACTTTCACATTTCTAGTATTTTCATTTATTACTTGTGAGCGTGCGTTAGTTCTTTGTATCACCGTTGTTTTAGAACATGGACGGTCACAAATATTTATGGCATTCGATTTTCCCTGATCTGTATCAATCCCGTACTTGACGTCATCGGGTCAGATCTAATGAAATGTACATACGTCGGAGAATTCGCTATCTCCTAAGAGATTAGGATCCAAAATTTGAAGCCCATTATCGATTTTTCTTGTGCAAATAAACAAAGAATAACAGCTTATCAGAAAATCTTGCTCTTTCCATTTTGAACAAACATCATGCACGATTCGCTGACTTTTCGCCCGATATCATGATTTTTCATTGTACTTGAATGATAAATGCCAGAAATAGAAAACCACTTGTCACTGTGACAAATGCCGGTGAATTTAGGTGTGTTCACATTAGGTAATTGAGACCACGTGGGAATGTTTCAAAGCACACATTGTATTGGATACCCTGCATCATTTATGCCTTCTCACATCAAACCCTCCTCGACACAGCGACAGACAGACACAAGACAGACACAGACTGTTAGATAGATAGATAGATAGATAGATAGATAGATAGATAGATAGATAGATAGATAGATAGATAGATAGATAGATAGATAGATAGATAGATAGATCGATCGATCGATAGATCGATCGATAGACTTCCTCTTTTCATTACTTATCAGAATTTATTTATTTGGATTTAAGGTTTTCAAACTATAGACGGTTCCTTCTATAAATAGAATGCTGAGGCTGACTAACAACCCGACGTTACAAGCTACTGCTTTACAAGCAACCGTAAGATCCACGGTTAAAACTTGTTACTGCTTTTGCAAAGTAGAAAACACATCTATATTTCTGGCATGCTGGATACAAAATGTCGGTACTATCTTTTAAAACGAATCCATGACAAAATTTCACACTTCCTGAGACAGTAAAATTTTCGTTTCCATTATCAGAGGTGCGAGATTTGCGAATCGGATTAACAAAACTAGGTTTTATTCAACATTCTAGGTTTCCTGATGTGTTTGCAGTTTGTCGTCATATAGTCTCTCTCTCTCTCTCTCTCTCTCTCTCTCTCTCTCTCTCTCTCTCTCTCTCTCTCTCTCAACCTGACTGACTTGTAAACCTTCACCTTCTTTACCGTTGATTTAGTTTTGCGAAAACCTTACTGCTTTACAGGTTACAAGTGAGAGGCTTCAATACAAAATGCAATGTACAATTTTCGACTGAGTAACGGTAGTTTGACATGAACCAAATTTGGCTGGAAATCATGCGGTGTTTTGTGTCGAGAATAAAGAAAACCTTTAAATGTGACAACAGACGGTGACGTTCAGGGATGACCAGTTAAACCAAAACTCGGGCATTATTAAGATTTCTTGACTTTAGGCATTCTATGTACAGGAGGAGCCATCTTCAGTTTGAGAACCCTAAACCCACATGAATAATCAGTGTGTCATAGTTCATTCAAGATAAAAGTCTATCTATCTGTCTGTCTGACTGTGTGTCTATCTACGTACTATCTATCTGTCAGTCTGTATGTATGTCTGTCTGTCTATCTATCTATCTATCTATCTATCTATCTATCTATCTATCTATCTATCTATCTATCTATCTATCTATCTATCTATCTATCGATCTAATATATCTATCTATCTATCTATCTATCTGTCTATCTATCTATCTATGCGTGCGGATGTATGTGAGTATATATGTGTGTGTTTCAATGCATCAGGTATGTCTGCATATAGTATCATACTTGTTTGCACGTTTGCGTATCCGTGCGCGCGTGTGTGAGTATAAATGTATCCAAAATTGTAATGTTGACAGGTCAAGAGGCGTTTCGGAGGCTGCGATATTTAGTTCAAAACCTTGAGCAAGAGAGTTTAAGCGAATGCTGTGATTTTTATTACAGCTCTGTCAGGAAAACAAATCAATAAGTCGGTGACGGTTATTTAATCAACATGACTGCAAACTTAATCCCCAAGGCTAAATGTTAGGACGTAAACAGGATTTATTTCCGAGTTTAAATACCCGATAATATATCTCCAAGTGCATAGATGATTAAAATGCGTGGCAAAACCTCTATGACGTAATACCTTAAGAAGAGAGAATTTGTATAGCTTACTTATTAAACAGGACCATGTCCTCGTCAATGTCGGACCCAGTAATTATCCCGGGGAGACCTTCCTATATTTTGTTCTTTCTGTTTGCCTTGCGTTTCCGTTCTATTGCGACATAATTCACGGAATGGCCGGGTGATTTTAATGCAGGCTTTGTATCGGTGTCTAATGTACCTTTTTAATTTGTACCGGTATGGTGTTCTGGTTAAAGAACTCTCGGCGTTGAAATAAACGTATTTTATAAGACCTCTGTAGACACTCTCATGGGTACAACACCCTGAAAGTAAACGACATTACATGCGCAGGTCTAAGAAACTGACTGAATCAAATTTATTGGGCTTTGATTCAATGTAAACAAAACGCATCAGGAATGATAAGAAACCTGAAAGGAAAACACTCATTTCCTGTTCAACCTTAATCCGATATTGCCGAAAGCAAACAAACCAAGGATTACAGTTTACCCCAATGATGGACGAATGAATTACCAAAAAATCGGCGGCCACAAGGAAAAGCCTGCCGTTCAAGAGAAACGACTACTTCGATGGTAGAAACTCAATAGAAACGCGAGCACTGCATGGAAATTAAACAAAATGGCAATGATAAAGAAGAACGCTATGCGTATCACGCACACCGGTAGACCATATGTCAATTAAGCTTCATTATTTTCGACTTAAGGATTATTGGCAATTTAGGAGGCGCTCTCAAAGTTTCCATTTCTTATGTGATATACCTATTTATAGTTCAGATGTCAGGCTAGTCATTGAATGATAATCAGAATGACTTAAGCAATTCGAGATATGCTGAAACTCTCATTACTAAAGGGTGATTCGCAGTTCTCTTTTTTAATTTCGTGTAGTCATTGACGCTTGTAATTACTCTTTGCACACCAGCGGGATTTCAAACCAATCGCCCTGTCGGTTACACTAAACCTGTTACTACACAGATATTCCCGTTGCGGCTTCTGACAACAGTCGATCGCCTGCTGCCCATGCAGAGCACACCATTGATGATGTGATATAGCAGCGACCGTCTCAGTTCGTCGGGAAATTATAATTAAACTCGAAAATTTCACAATGCAGTGAACGAAGCATTACATGTGGTCTACTTCACTGAACGTTTAATTCTTGTGGGGGAAAATGAGTAACTGTTAATCATTTAATGTCTGCGTGGAAGTTACTGACTGTCTATCTATCTACCTATCAATCTATCTATCTGTCTATTTATCTTTCTATCTGCCTGTGTCTGTCCAACTGCCTATTTATTTATCTAATATTATATAGGGCTCAGCCCTTGGTGTCGCGCCAGGGGTTAAGATTGGCAATGTTATTTGTATTGATTCATGATAAAATGTAATTAATTGTTACTTCATAAACGTTTATATGACAACTATGCCCAGTTTCCCTCTGATGAAAGCAGTTCACGTACGTACACGACGTCAAACCCTGCAGCAGTGCAGGTAGGCCTATAGATTTTCTGTAACGTGTAAAAATTTTGGACAAAAATTGGCAATTTTTACAATGATAACAGCCTATTGCGTTAAACAAGGGACGTATCATGCAATCATTATCATTGCAATGGTAACCGCACTGCCCAACTTCCACTTGCAAGCTGAAAACTATAGCGTTCCGTCTAAAAACTGGCAATTTTTGAATTTAATTATTGACACAGGGGGCGCTTTTCTAAAATTCAATCCCAGCACTCTTTGCGTATGCCACCGTTCATATGCACGACAGTTTTTTCCCTTTATCTATATGAACGATATTTTGTATCAGCGACAAGGTGCATAATAACATTTACTGGCTAATAAAAGAGGTATATTTTGTAAATGGCATGTTGTATAATGATAATTTGTTTCGTATTTTTTTATTTACGAGTACTCAAAAAAAACATGGTGGCGCCCATGAAAGAAGGGTACACTTCCGGTTACTCGCATAGTATATTATGAATAAGCGCATGCGTAGTCAGTAAGCCGCTGGCGCGACTATTAATCCGTCTATCTGTCATGTCTGTTTTGTCTATCTATCTATCTATCTATCTATCTATCTATCTATCTATCTATCTATCTATCTATCTATCTATCTATCTATCTATCTATCTATCTGTCTGTCTGTCTGTCTGTCTGTCTGTCTGTCTGTCTGTCTTTCTATATCTGTCTGTGTATCTATTTGTCTGTCTGCCTTTCTGTCTGTTGTCTGTCTGTCCGTCTTTCTATCTATCTATCTATCTATCTATCTATCTATCTATCTATCTATCTATCTATCTATCTATCTATCTATCTATCTATCTATCTATCTATCTATCTATCTATCTGTCTGTCTGTCTGTCTGTCTGTCTATCTATATCTATCTGCCTGTCCGTCTGTCTTTCCATCCATCTATCTATCTATCTATCTGTCTGTCTGTCTGTCTGTCTGTCTGTCTGTCTATCTATATCTATCTGTCTGTCTGTCTGTCTATTTGTCTGTCTGATTTTTGTCTGTCTGTCTGTCCGTCTGTCTGTCTATCTATCTATCTATCTATCTATCTATCTATCTATCTATCTATCTATCTATCTATCTATCTATCTATCTATCTATCTATGCTTCGTATCTTTTTATTTAATAATGTCTGTCATCTGTATGGTAGATACGGTGCTCCGTAATTCGAATTTGTGTTTCTTGACAAACACATTCCTTACATGATGTTACGAATGATTTCCGTTGATGGTATTTCCTCAGTTTTATTCATGCTCCTGCTTTTTTGAAGTCGTACTTTTTTAATATATCGCGGTGACTGACAGCATGCATTGCGTCAACAGTATCGGTTCAATGGTATTGCGTAGAATGTCTCGAATCGAGGCAGAAAGGTTTCGGTTTCTTAACCAGTTGTAAAGGTTAACCAGATACGCGCTGTGCAATCGAGCTGAACAAGCAAATCAAGTCTCAAGAAGAGCTTAAGTACAAGTCAAGCCGAGGTAACACACGGTAAATCCTTTGCCTCACAAATCCCACATTCGCATAGGGCAAACAGGAAACAAGCTGTGTGATTGATTCTATGTGTAATGGAAAATACACACGTTGACAGCAATAACAACCCATGCAGAAAGCTGCGCGCTGTGGTTTGGTTTTTCGCGATGAAATAGAGGTAATAAAACGCCGTGGAGTCAGTGACGCCTGACTGCTTGGCTACGGGAATATTGCTTACACCGTCCGAACGTGTGCAAAATGCTAATTGAGTTCTAAGCTGTCGAATGTCGCATTATTCATGACCCCGTACCTCTCTTAAAGACATAAAAAACTACCGCTTATCACAACTTTCTGGGTCGGGAAATTTGAGTATAAAGCTAACCAATTCATACATCGTTTCCATCGTGTGCCGCTTATATCTTACGAGACAACAACCTTGTTAAGCCCTGACTTACGCTTTTATACAACGGATAGCAGCGTGCTTGACGGTGCAGAAAACGTCAAGTTTGTTTATCAGTTTTTTCAGAGTGTTTAATCATTGTAAACATTCTAGTAGTTTTTTTTCAATCGTCAGAGTCTACACGTCCGCAAAATTTCATTTCCGAACAACCACTATATTGTGTACCCTATTTCTTGCTCCGTGAGTGCTAGCACTGATCGAGTACTTTGTGATTTCATTTATTCACAACAACTCTGAGGTTTGTGTGACTCTTGTCCCAGAATTTTTCGATGGCAAAGATGTACGACGACGATGATGACGGATGACGACGGATGATTACGACGACGACAATGACATCGACGACGATGATGACGACGATGATGATGATGATGACGATGATGATGATGATGATGATGACGATGATGATTATGATGATGAAGGTGGTGGGGGTGGTTCTGGTGCGTGGTGATCGTGGAAGTTTTGGTGGTTCTGGTGGTGGTTCTGGTGGTGGCGGCGGCGGCAGTTTTGATGGATTTGATTGTGGTGATCTATGACGATGCTCGGCGTAATCATAAATCATCGTCGCCATTTTCATGTCACAAGTCTAGTTTGTGATGTTCTTCTCTCGTTCTTCATCTTGTCAGCTGCAGCGCTAATGCCTCCCCTGGTCTTATGAACAGCTGTGTCAATGTTACAAATAAATCACACTTAATCAAAAGCATAAAATTGAAGTTTATGTGAAACAGCCTTGTCACGTGAGCACAAGACAACCCTTTCATTGCACAATATCCACAATTTTCCGAGGATGTCGAGGCAACAAACTGTACCTTTTAGACAGGGCGGAATAGAACGGGCGGAAATGTTTAGCGTGCTCTTAAATCTTAGTGACGCTAATTTAGTGGAATCCCTAAATGCCACGAAAAGAAACGACCTAACCTGTTTATTCCGATAACTGTCAACTACGGATTTGTTCGACGTCAACAACCAAGGATTTGCGATGGTACCGATAATTGAGAGTTTTTATGGATACTCACCTAGGATTACAATATATC
Organism: Ptychodera flava; assembly: GCF_041260155.1. NCBI lineage: Eukaryota > Metazoa > Hemichordata > Enteropneusta > Ptychoderidae > Ptychodera > Ptychodera flava. The sequence continues at coordinate 25,348,135 of NC_091949.1, read as the reverse complement.
ACAACGTTAACAAACACGAGGAAGATTTACAGCATTTAAATACAGGGGATAAGGATTGATAGGTCCTGGTGCGGCAATTTGCATGTGGCTCAGCGTTAGTGAACCTTTGGGGCGACTGATTACTCCAAAGTTGGGTTCAAGGTTGTGCTAATACCCGTAGCAAGGCCCACGGCAGCGTAATCTGCTGGCAAAGCGATTTGAGCAATTTGTTTGCATTGTATGGTTGAATTGCCTGTGAATTGAATCGTTGTGCGGATGAAGTACCTGAAAACGCGAGCAATTTTAGCTAAAGTGGGCACCTTGTCAGTCGAAGTGTATAGTTTTCGTTCTGGTTTGAAAAAAACATCGATCGAAAAAACAGTGGTCGCTTTAGACGACAGAGTTTTGACAGACAGCTGATGATCTGAATGTCATAACCATTACATGAAAATGACAAAGAAATTCACAAAATAGAAAAAAATGTTTCCGAGTAAGTATCGTTCATCCTGATTTAAACGCATGCGTCGTGTATAAAATGATTAAACACAATCGTATGATGTGAGTTTTTGTTGGAGTGAAGCTTAAGCAAGCGTAATATACAGGATAAATCATCGAGGAAAGAATTGAATTGGTTGTAATGAACACATAAGATGCACCAGGTAAACTACAACTTCGTGGTAAACATCTTTGGAAGGGATACACAATACGCACCTTTAAAGAAACACGTTTTTTTGTTGCCAATACACAAGGAAACTGGTTGATAACGACATGGCTATATATAAAAATAACGACGAAACATAACATCAGAAGAGCAAATTTCCTAAAATTTATCGATATTTAAAATCATATTTAGCAAGTATTCCATGTGTTCATCAACATTGAAGATGCAGTTTTCACGAGACCAATTTTTTTGGATCAGTGAACACACGCTATGGACCAGAGAAGAATTGTCACGCTTTAAAATATATATCAAACATGATGATGTATATTCAAGGTAGTTACGTGCTTCGAAACGGAGTTTTAAACTTTTGCTCAATCATTCATTGCTCAATGAAGCTTACAATTACTCTCATCATTAAAATAGCAATCAGGCCCATCGTGCAGATTTTAAGATTAGAGATAATATACCTTAAAATTTGCCAATATGTTTAATTCAAAATGGCTCTCTAGTTCACGAGTCAAGTCACACCCCTGGGGAAATATGATATTCGATTTTCTTAAAACAACACGGTGGACTCTTCATTTTGCTGCACAGACTTCAAAATGAATCCAACGAATAGCAGATGAGCTGCGTATCGCAAGAATTTTAGTGTCCCAGCATCTTTCCCTGAGGCGCGCTCTACCTGAATAATTACCTCATCTATTATGTGAAAGTATCTTCTATGAGATACAGGTATCGTGTTACAAAAAAGTCATCCGCTGAATTTCTATAAAGGGACGTGTGTAGAATATGGTTACAAAATCATCATGCAATTTGCTTGCGGTAAAACCTTGGTAGTAGGATTTCAAACCTAGGTGTGAAGGATCACATTTATGCTTTTTGCGGCAAACAATCGCATTGAAACAGTATATCACCGCATTGTGAAAAAAAAATAAAAAATCAAACAAAAATGATTTCATTACTTATGTTTAAAGTGATTATCATCAAGAAGTGCAATTTTGAATCGTGTCGGCGTTCTGTCCAACTGTGTTATATGGAATGCCAGTTGTATTGGCTAGCTTTTATCTCGGTAATATACTTCACGAGGTCTCGCATTCATTTCTAAAATTTATGACCTAATTAGTGGTGGAACATAATACTCTAAATACAACTGCAAAATGGGGATAACTTTCCAAAACAGGAATATGACTGTAAAGAGGAAAACGAGATTCGGAAACGAGCCTCGGGGCGCCGTTATTTTGATAGCCTTGCTTGGTTTAGATTGTCAATCGCGGTGATGGAAGTCATAAGGTAAATTTGGAGCAGGCTTTTGTTTTTACGGCACCTTGGAATATTTGGCATCTCGTTTTACACGATCGTATTTCAGCAACGGTTTTGTTACTCATGAATTTTAGCAATTTGAAACTCATCCTCGAATGTATCATTTATTTGAAATACACGGGGGTTCACAATCTCTGCTGTACCTTTGCCAATGTCAGCCCTGTCGTTATCAATTGCGCGTGCTCGATAACTGCTTAACATATCTGTTTTTTTGTATATTCGCAGCTGTGTGGATATATACGTCAGGGCTAAACTCGGCGCCGATTCGATTTCACATGAGCGCATCAACCAAACCGAGCCAGTGTGCGCATAAAGTAGCGGCCGATAAAGAAGAAATAGCAGCGAAAATTTGACCAAATGCACCCAGGCTTTTCAAGACAAGATATAAATTTCTTCTGGGAGGATTTGGTCGTCGTTTACTCTGTTTACCACGTAGGAGGAAATAGATGAAGTTGAGATAACGAACTGGCAACGATTCCATCATAACGACTTGTATCGTCTCTCGCTTAATTTGTGACCGTGAAGGGATTTCTCATTTGCTCAAAGAAACATACAGACAATAATTCAGTTGACATCGCAACTATAGTGTCCTATGTGGTGGATTAACATCGCCATCAATCGTTCGTCGAAGTCGAACGCTCGTTTGCATATGATTATATCTACTTGCTGGACTCTCATTCCAAGCCTAGGTGTCTGACAGGAGAGCCATTAGCTACCAGGCTTACGGAGATACGACCATGGATGGAAGTAACGGCAGAGAGATGAACTTCACCCTGGACGGGAACTCAACGTTTATTGGCACTTCCTGCATATCCAGCCGTTATGAATTTATCGTATTCATGATCGTCCTGGTCACCATTGGTATTTGTGGAAACTTTGCTTTCATGTACGTGGTGATAACGGTGAAATCCATGCACACCGCCGTGAACTGGTTTTTCACAAATCTTTCATGCGCTGACACGCTGTACTTAATCACGCACCTCTTTACCTCGTGCATCAAATTGAGCCCAGATTACGCGGTCGTGCAGCGGAGCCCCGTCTTCGGAACGGTAACGAGCCTCGCCGACGGAATTATGCTGTGTACGTCGATTTTCACCGTGGCAGCGATTAGCATCGAGAGGTATTTGGCGATTTCGAATCCTTTGAAAGCTCATCAACTCACAGGTACCAAACGAATTGTAAAAATAACAGTTGCTATATGGGTGATCTCTATTCTGTTCAACATCCCTGAGGCTTTGAAGTATGCGACTAACTACGACAGCCAAACTCAAGTTATTTTGTTGTCCATTACGGCGTTGTTTCAAATTATCACTTTCATAATTTCGCTCATCATTGTCGTCGCCACGAATCTTGCTACCGTTGCTAGGTACCGGCAAAACCTCAAAATAATCGCATCAGCCAACGATTCGGACATGTCTCAGAAGAAAATTTCCCGCCACGAAGGTCAAGTTCTCTGGGCATGTATCGGCGTGTCTGCCATATTCCTTATCTGCGCAACTCCGACCATATACAGGTTAACCATCTTGGTGTTGATGTGGCACAGTGTCATCCGGGGATCTTTCATATCGGGCGCACATTTCTGCATCTTCCTCGACATGTCCCTCGTCCTTGAGTCAATTAACTCGATCATCAACCCCTTTGTGTACAACGCCACCAGTTCGAGGTGTCGGCGAGCATTCCGACAGGCGCTGGACTGCAAGCGGTCTTGTTGTGGCGGCACTGGCGCGTACGGAGGGAAATACCATAGTAACAAATATTTGTCGGCTAAGTATATGAACGGTGAAGCAACCTGTTCGGTGACCCTCTAAACTTTAATCTCACGTCACTTTGACACCGTATTGTCGTCTAAGACTTTCTCTTAATACACTAATTTCATCGAACATCCCAATGTTGCTGACGATGTAGCATCTGAAGGTAGAACGCGCCTCGGTGACAGATATTTTGAATCTCTAACTTTTACAATTCTTTTCTGATCTACCACTTGTGGGGGTTCATTTTAAAGCTCTTGGTGTGAGAAAACTTTTTACTGACTTAGTTTTTCGAAAATCGAAAATTGTATCTTTCTCCATAGAGTTAACACAGAGACGGCGGCCATTTTGAATTTCAAATATCCGTAAGTTTTGGGTAGTTTGTTTCTCTAGTACCAAAATTTGCACGATGACCCCTGATTTTTATTCCTGATCTAGAAAGAGAATGGTTTAAAGATTCCCTAAGGAAAGTTTGAGCAAAAAGTTACTTCAGGACTTTACTTTTCGAGGCGCGAACTACCTTAAAGCTCCGTTATCCGATACATTGGATGTATTTTCGGACCATGATTTTTATTCTTTGTGTCATGAATAGTTTCTTGTTTTAATCCAAAATCTTGTTGAGATGCCTGATGTTCAACACAACCTATATTTGTGTTATGTCCAATGTTAACAAGTAAATTTTAGTCTGGACAAGAATTTGTTTGCCAACAATGGCGTTACATATAGTACGCATGCGAGTGTTTGTAGGTCTTATACTGTGTATTTTAAACATACTCTAGGAAGAATAATACGAAAATACACTGATCCAATGGGACAAAATAATGAAAATATTATCAAAAATTATTGTTACCATCTCTTTAATTAATTACCAAAATACAATACTTTAAATCGCAACATATATCGAAACACCTGATTTAAAGCTTGCATATTGTCCTTGACTGTACTTCATCTTATTAATGACCTCCACAGGAGTATCCATGCGTTGTGATATAATAATTTGTCACTGTGTGGTAATTTATTGTGGAGATTTACTTGCACAGAAATGTCAGCCAATAGATCCTTATCATACTCGCCATTTTTTTCCGTTTCTTTACCGTGGATTCTCATTCAATTGCACCACGATTGAATTTTAAAATTTATGCCTCGTGACGGTGTATCAAGAAAGTCATCAGGCCAATTCATCAATTTTGAAATTTACGACACCCATAGATACGAATGTGGAAACAAACAGTCACAGCTTAAATAACGATTACTTTATCGAATAGACGTCAACCCGTGACTTTAAAGTAATATTGCAGTACTCATACGCTATGGAATTCTCTACTTTGAGGAAAAAGACTTAATGCACAAAATTTACTCTATTTTTCAATAGTCTGTAAGGTCAAATTGTTAATATATGGTCTAGCACATGTAAGGGTATTAACCATGTTTTAAGCAAACATAGTAATGTAATCTCGTCGACTCGCTGCCAATGTTGCACTGTATGTAGCCACTTGGGGAAAGTTTGTGGCATTGCTGATTAAATATAAAGACTTGGAAAAAGGATAGGGAAGTTTTATTTTAAAAAAATAGGTTCGATTCTCATAAAAATTTGCATAAGTACCTCACAATCGGACAATTATGTATTCAAGTTTTACATACGCATGCCGTGGATTCCTGTGAGATGAAACTCGACCCCCACCACGTTTTGTTCTCTTGTTTTCTAGATTGTGGAGTAGCCTGCGATTTAGCGTGTGAAGAAATAGACTTTGCGTAATTCCCACGATAAATAACTGTGAAAAGGGGGAATCAGTTTCAGAGTGTCCCTACTGAATCCGCTTATTTTTAACAGAACGTAACTTGACCCTCTTCCATTCTTGCCTATCATAGATGTAGCCCGCCCAATCCCTCATCATCGCAGCTCTCGATGTTAAATATAACAGAAACGTGACGCAATATCATAGATCAAGTGGATGATTGAAGTGCAATAGAAGTACATAATGAGACAAGAACGGAGTGTCTTTGCTGGTGTTAAGAGCCAACCTCGTCGGCAGGAGAAAAAAGGCGCCAACGTGAATTTTTAGATTGAGTTTCGTAAATTTTCACGCTCATTCCGGCTGAAACGAAAGTTGGAAGAAGAACTTTTCAAAATTGATCACTAAACAGTTCACCGAAATCAGTGATCTAGGCGTCCAGCTTCTAGGCTTTTTTGGGCGTCTTTTGCCAGAAAATGGCATGAAACTTTTTGATCATTTCACATAAAATACACATTGCGAACTCAGTTACTGTTTGAACTGTTGAGAACGAGCCTGACTAGTGGGGTTCATTAAGATTCCACAAGGATAAACCCGACACTGTTAAAGTCCCCGTATGCACACTGGCAATCATATCTTTAATGGGAAATCCAATACGCTGCAATGAAGTCGACATATGTTTTGTGGATCTTGCTTGAAAATTCAACGGCAGCATGCACGTAACAGATATTTCTTAAGATGGTACACAGCAACTTGACACTGAAGACTTTCTTCAGGAGACCGAAAACGAGTAATACAGTACGTTAATTCAAACGCAACATTTAAAGGGAATGGCTTAATTTAGCAATTATCCTATAATTATGAGCTGTTCGCTGATTTAAATTTATAACTTGATGATTATTTTTTCAAAAACGATTCTCTTTAGTGGCATATGCTATTTGTTCCTCGCTTGGCAAATTAGTAAAGTTGCAGCGGGTATCTTGTTTATTCTGCCCTCTAACATCCTGCAACAATCATGCGGCACACAGACTATTGTTTCTGGCATTCCTATGAAAGGGAATACCTCGCAATCGCCTACGACTTTGATAAAAAATGTGGAATTTTACTTCTAATAGCCTTTTCTTGGCACCAAATGGTAAGGGTTTGCGTGATAATGTCCTGATTAAGTTTTTTTCAAGTTTGAATAATAAAGTCTATCGTAATGGTGTAAAAATATTTGCATCGTCTAGCAATATACTCTCCTGCTATAGGAGTGCGTCTCTTGTAAGAATTATATATCTTTAGGTCATAGTTCACGATTGATAATAAATATTCGGCATGACTCAGTGTACAATTAATGCGAATGAAGTGTACTTAATTCTAATATGTACGCGTGTATTATTCGTATAAAATATGGAGATTTTTCAAATATTATAAAAACTGCTCAAAAAGTTAATTCTTTACCTATTTATTGATATGAAATTGATGTAAATATCAAGTGCCATCTTTAACACTTTGATCGGAGAATTGCAGAACTCTTGTGAGTAACATCAATGTTTACATATTGCTTTTGGTTTTTAAAAAGAATAAGTCGCATACTTGGAAGATGGATAGTAACAAGAGCACGTCCGTGATTGCTTACTATGTTTTCCCGAAGTAATTACATCAAACGTCTAAGATTATTGATAGTGCTATGGATATTATTGGTTGTATTAATTTTCTGAACTACATTTTTGTAACTTTTGCGTTATTTTAGCATTTGTCATTTACTTGAATACACAGCTAGTAGAAATTTCTATCAATGTATTGCCGATCGTGTGTAGCCATCAATGCTCGATGTCGGTAATTTACACAAATTGAATGATTAAAATACCAGATGAAAGTCACTTATAAGTGCGTTGTTTGTGTTCAGGATCTGTGCGAAAGATGTGCAAAAGTATGGGCATGAGTTTATACTTTTCTCACAGTGACAGTCAATAGATCAGTATGCATAATAAAGTTATAGGTCCTGATAGTGTCAACACCTTGCAATGTGCATATTTCCCAATTATGAGCTCAGATCAATTTTACGATGCACAGCCACTCTTCATGCTGTATACATTCAATCCGTTCGTATGCTCCCTGCATGGATGAAACCATTCTTGTTTGGGTGAGACGAGGAATTTTGTAAAGCGGGTTTTTGAGCAAACGTTGTCACGACACACACTGATACTTCACAACGATATACATTAACTGATTGCGAAATAAAAAAGATATATCTCCCGATAAGTATAACATCTGAAAATTGTACCATAGTTTCCAAAGAATAATAGATCAAATGCGGTTAATGTTAATCAGTTTGCCCGAGAAAATCTTGTTGTCCATGACGTAAGGAGTTCAGGAATAATTAATGATTGCCACTCTCACTAGAAATGAATAGACGAGACTTCCTTTCTCTCAAAAGGGAGAAAGAGACAGAGTAAGGGGTTCATCGAGTCCGCTGTACGGATCTTTCCGTCTCTTGCTGTGAACGTGTGAAATTGCTTTATTGGAAAGGCCGTGACATCGGGGCAGAATGCGCCCGGGGGACAAATTTTCGAGCACTAAATAATATATAACTATTCTCTGGTCTGCTATATGTGTGGAGTCGCTTCAAGGTAGTATACGTCTGGAAAGACTTAAACTTTTCTCAATCTCTCCTCGAGGAATATTTCAACCATTCTCCTTCAAAACCAAGAATAAAAATCGGGGATCACCGTGCAAATTTTGGTACTAAAGAAACAAATTACTAAAGATTTACCAATATTAAAAATTAAAAATGGCCACCATCCAAGTGTTAACTGTAAGGAGAAAAATAAAAATTTCTATTCTCGAAAAGCTAAGACGGTCAAAAATGTTCTTACACCAAGAGCTTTAAAATGAGCCCCCACAAGTGGTAGATCAGAAAAGAATTGTAGAAGTCTGAGAGTACGCATATCTGTGCCCGAGGCGAGTTCTACTTTTAACCCTTTGAGTGCCGTAATTTTTCCCTCCAAAATTCAGTGCAGCAACATTTTACCGATTTTTATGAATTATTCAGTAATTTTTGATGATTTTGGACCAAATGGACATCACATTTCATTTGCTACAAGCTTTTATCAAAATTTGGCAGAAATCCGAAATAAATTGACTATGGTATGTTTTATAAAGGTGGCAAAAATTGACTTTTGCGCTCAAAGGGTTAAGTATGTGGAATAAATGAAGTCTTCGCTGTCTTTTTTTCGGAAAAATCGAAAGTGTAAATTTTCCCCATAGAGATAGCACAAAGCGTAGCGGCAGTTTTACATTTCAAATATCAGGAAATCTTACGAGCAATAAATCCTGTCTTCAGTGAATTTGTTTCATTTTGTAATCGAACAAGAACAAAGTTTATGATCAATGATTGATTCAAAGGGATAAGAAGCTGCTCCAACTCTTGATATTTTTGTCCCGTGTCTGGTTTAATGATCTACTCCAGTCAATCATCGACCACCATCGTGGTTTAAATCCAGCTCCGTTGTTTTCTTAGGCTGACTTGTAAAGAGGAAAATGCTGTGAAAGGGTTCATATTTTGGAAATGACCAGAATTCACCTTGTTAACTATATATATATATATATATATATATATATATATATATATATATATATATATATATATATATATATATATATATATATATATATATATATATATATATATATATATTATATATTTATATTATATTATATATATATATATATATATATATATATATATATAAAAGCGTATTTATACTATCAGCAACATTAATATATTATATTATCGATACTGATAATTTTAGACTTCATGTTTTGGCATTTTTATTAGTATCCTGAAACATTTTACGCAACAGTCTGACAACATTGTCTCGTAGTCCTAGTTACTCTCTGTTATATCATTTTATCTGAGCACTAGTATAAGGAACAGATGCTCCAAATGATAGATTTGTTACAATACAGTAAGCCGCTCCGATTTACTTGAGCAAGTCACAGCTCGATGAACACACCACCTGGTTGATCGGAAAAGGTCAAATAAAATGTCCTCCGAAAAAAAAACTTGGCGAAAGTAGAAGCTGCGATTCAGAGGAATGATGTAGATATCTCGCATAGGTTGCCTAATATTTTTGTTCGGTTTTTAAAATAATTTTAATTAAAAAAGACCAAGAGAAATTAACGATAAATGCGGCGAAAGAGAAAAAAATATTACATATCTCTGGCACGTTGAAATAATAATTCTCTTAAAGACTATGGTCAATTTCCATTCATGAATAAAGAAAAGAACACAGAAACAGAAAGGCAGGCACAGAAAGGGAAATATGATCATCATCCTACCACCTAACTTCACAAACACTTACTGCAGAATCGTGTGTGTCAGATCTTATTTCAATCTACAAAAAACAATTAACACGATTGGAACTAATTTGGGATAATTGAATCTTCATATTTTTCAAATTTTTCAAAAGCATTAGTTGCCATATTGCTGAATGTTGCAATATTACAAATTACTCATAAAAACAAGTGTATAAAATAACAAGAAAAGCAGATGAGCTTACATTTGCAGATTAAAACGACCTTACTTCACTATCCAATTATCCCAAATTAGTTCCAATCGTGCTACTATAAAACAAAATCTTTCCATATGGTTTTTCGAAATATTTTGGCATGATATCTTTTTACAGACACTATCACTTCTAACTTTTAGAAGTATTTTATATATCTCAACAGCTGTAAACTGGGACATTCTGTCTTAAGCTTTTTATGTGCATATCTTATACTGTACAGTGCCTAGCAATTCGCCTAAGCTGCCTAATTTGTTTTTCTAACCCTTTACTTTTCACAGTCTCCTCCCTACTTTTATAATTCATAAAGATTGACAATGGTTTAAATTTTCCATGGCGAAAGTTAAAGCACGAGTTTTACACTTTTTCTTCAAACGCGCCTGTTTACTCAAATTTAACACAACAGTCAACAGTTTTCCATTACGTTTGAACTTTTAAACTACTTTCCAAAGCAATGTTGAATGATCTCTAACAAACAGCAATCATTAAATCAGACTCTGTTTCATGTCCTCTACAGTACCAGGTGGAAATAGAACGATTATGAACTGTTAACCTCAACGACTGGTTTTTACATCATTACAATTACTTTGTCCAAACCGATAATTTGCTATCGTTCTGTATATAAGACGTCAAGAGTAACACAAGACGGTATGAACATTTCCGGTTCTTTCAGCGTGACCAATATTTCATGAATAGAACAAAAACATATATTATCAGTGTCTATGAAATTCGATGACAATGCTCATCAATATCTGTTTTGGTCCATAGATAAAACTTATTTTAATTCACTAAATGTCCATCGACTAAATAATTTTCTCTTGATGGAGGAAACGTCTTTAATATATCAAGAGGTTAGATCAGTTTATTAGGTAAACCAGTATATGGGAACTACGTGTTGAAATACTGTCTGCAGAAGTGATGTGTGTGGATAGAACGATATCAATGACTATTGCTGTGCTTGTCACATGTTGATGGTTGTGGTGTTGACAGATGATGATGACGACGACGACGATGATGATGATGATGATGATCGTCATCACCATCATCATCATCATCATCATCATCATCATCATCATCATCATTATACTTATCATGATCGTTGCCATGGTAATGACCATGATCATGGTCACGATGATGATGATGATGGTGATGATGATGATGATGATGATGATGATGATGGTGGTGATGTTTATGATCGAGAGAACATTTACACGTGTAATTTTGTTCCGTAGTATTGTATTCAATGCAGGGTAAAAGCAGAGATTGCTCTGTCGTTATACGGAACATGTTACCCATCGTAACAAGGAGCCTGCGACATCTGCGAGGCGTACATCGTGCGATACTAATGGCGGAATCACATTCGCAGAACTTGGCTAGTCGTTGCCAGGCATTAAACACCGTTCACTAACCACACTAACGAGATTACGGGTGACGTGTTTAGCGTAATTTTTCCCTTTACTGTTTCTATAAGATTTGTTTTTCATCAGGATGTCAAACCATAATAATACTTCTAGTATAGAGTGTCTGTAAGTCGAGGATACAAAATCAGATTGGTAGAACATTACGTTTCTTTTGCCCCGTCCATAGTGGATATGTATGCATGTTAGGTTCATATTGATTTTTGGCTACTGGGTCACTATACACTTCCGCTGTTCAGCCATGTAATACTGACTCGTTGTCCTAGAAACCGCGCCAACTTACTGCGATCACTGCTTCTGATTTTTGTGGCACTCACTGAGAGTTGTGAGCGACAAATTACTTCTTCAAGGATATTAACCATCTACACACAAACAGATGTAAGCACTTGAACCTCCCTAAGGTCCTGTGCAATATATAACGCATCACGTGCTTTTGCGCCAACTTAATTGAAATAAACTGCCTTTTCCTGCGCGCGCGTCGCTGTTTGCAACTTCAACGAGCATGTAGAGCATGTAGAGACACACTTTCATCGCTGTTAGCCTGTAGTGCACTCAGTGAACTCTTAAAACAAGCTGGGTCATTTTACCAGGGAGCATGAGTCATTTCTCCACTGTTTCTATTATTGTTTCGATGTTGCCAGAAAGTGACATAGTTAAACAGCTGTATCTGCATGGCTACATCACTTTCCCGATATGGTAAGCTATCTAAGATACCCGATGATTTATTGTATTTCCTCCAACGCATGGGTATAAAAAGCCCTAACTCCTAGCCTCTCTCTTCATTCTACAGTGGTCGCTGCGACTCTTGAAAACTACGAAGTCAAGAGATGGGCATAGTTGACTGCGGAGCCATGGAAGACTTTAACGATACTGGCTTAGGCAGAGATTTCCTGAACTTCAGCCATCGCCACCCGGGACACTTTGGACTGAGTAGCCGAACTGACTTCATTATTTCGATGATAGTTCTTGTTACAGTTGGCATTTTTGGAAACTTCGCTTTCATGTACGTGGTCGTAACTGTCAGATCAATGCACACCGCTGTGAACTGGTTCTTTATAAATCTGTCGTGCGCAGATACGCTGTACCTGATTACGCACCTGTTCACCTGGTGCATCAAACTGCGCCCCGACAGCATGGTGGTGCAGAGGAGCCAGGTGTACAGCACCGTCATAAGCCTGGCTGACGGAATCATGTTATGTACGTCGATATTCACGGTCGCTGCTATCAGCATTGAGCGGTACCTTGCTATTCCAATCCCCTGAAAGCCCGAAAGCTCACAAGCACCAAGAGGATCGTGAAAATCACCGTTGCGATTTGGGTTGTATCGGTCCTTTTCAACATCCCCGAGGCGTTAAATTACGCTCTAAAATGCGATGAAAGCACCGCAATAATCCTCATGTCCTTCACGGCGTTTTCACAGATCATCACGTTCATCATCTCGCTCGTCGTCGTCGTAGCTATGAATATAGCAACAGTTGTCATGTATCGTAAACACGTGCGCGGAATCGTGCTCGTGAGCGACTCTAGGCCCACGCGAATAAGCCGCCAAGATGGACAAGTTCTCGTCGCTTGTATCGGAGTCTCCGTGATCTTCCTTCTCTGTGCGGCTCCGACGATATACAGGATGACTGTTATCACCCTAATCTGGAACAAACTCGTGCCGGTGTCCTTCATCATGGACGGACATCTTCTGATATTCTTCGACGTTTCCGTCGTGTTGGAGTCCGTGAACGCCATCACCAACCCTCTCGTGTATAACGCCACCAGCTCCAGGTGTCGGCGTGCTTTCCGACAAGCTCTCAGAAGACTGGACTGCAAGCACAGGTGCAGCGGCCGAAACTTCTTACAGAATTCGTCGCACTCATCTAGTTCAAACACACAGCCGACATATGTTTGAACAATAAAAAAAGACTTCTAAACGACAATCATCTGCGTTGTCATGAAACATTTTAGACACTGCCTATAGTCTGACTAAACGGCAGAGTATCTATTCACTTGTAAGAATAAACTAAATGGTTGTAAGATATTACCAATGTTCACAAACTGACAATCCCACTACAGTTTTGACACTTAAAAATTCTCCGCCATCAAACTGTGACTTACAGTCACAAATTTGATTGCCTGAATATACATTTAAGGTAATGCACATTTTTGATCCGGGATATAAAAGTTTCCTTCGGTCGCTACATAGTATGTTAAATGGACTAGTACACGCATCAGTACTGTTTATATCGTATGATGTAATGGACTATACACAGACATTTCTGTGATCGCATGAAATACTACTCCAGCAACGAGTGGGGCACAAACAATTAACCAGGGTCAAAGGTCAAGGGAAATCTGTTGACGTAAACACAGCTTGAATGAATCACAAGCCCATTGATATTTTTATCACATGATATCATATTCCTTGTATAGTGTATCTATATGAAATATATATACAGAGGATCAACTTTCATGAAGATATATTCAATCCTGACATATTTTGCTCATTATATATTTTCGATTATATGAATACATTTACTGCCTTGTAAGGGTTATATTTACAATTGTAACTATACCTCCGTAAATAGATGTGACATTTGTTCAATATAGTTCAACTATCACTGTATGTACCTTTTTTCTGAAATAATATTTGTTGTAAGATAATTCCTCAGACTTGGTGTTGTTAGTTACGTTCACTCAAGTTAAGTTTTGTAGACAGTTGGGCATGTAAATTTTCATTTTACCGGAAAATGTATTTTCTATTCAGGAAACTTGTGCAGGAACTCCTATTCAAGAATTTTTATTTTCGTTCATTTCAATGACATTAATGCAATCGAAAGGTAAATGGCGTAAGACATTGAACATAAGTTGCCGTTCAATCTATCGGGTAGCACCTCTCTCAAGCAGTTTCATTTCTGATCTCCGCTGAATTTCTCGGGTGACGGCTCAGAGAATTACTGTTACAGTGAGAGATCTGCTGAAGCGAAGCTGTAAATAATGCTGTTATGACGGCAAAGAAACATTTCTTCCGTATATTGATGTAATTTATCATTGATATCAGAACACTAGTGTGTGGAATCTAGTCCATAGTATCGCCTTAGGTGATCGAATACCAGATTTGCATTGAAAGTGGACGAACTAAAACGGTTTGGAAATAAAAATATATGTTATTTATGGGACACTGAAATCGTTCATTCATTTCAAAAACGTCTTACGTTTGCCATGTACATCACATACATTATATGAACATGTCTTTTGTGCGTCTGTCTCGGTTTCTATGGTTACTTGAAAGCGCCTCCCATGTTTCGCAAAAGAAATCACCTCGCCTTGACAGATGTAGTTACACCGCTATTTTGTTTCTACCCTTGATTATTTATTCTGAGTGTTTTCAAGGGAGTTTACGATGATTTTTGTTTCATTGCCAACTTTAATATCTATGATACGTAAATACAACGTATATTCGTCATATATATACATACATATATATATATATATATATATATATATATATATATATGTGTGTGTGTGTGTGTGTGTGTGTGTGTGTGTGTGTGTGTGTGTGTGTAACTTGTCGTTGTCATATGTATACGTGTGTTTTGTGTATATCGCTTATCATGTATATGCTTATATGCAATATATATGTATTGATAGATGCATGCATGTATGCATGATTGATGTATAGATGTACTTGTGTGTGTAAATGAACCTGTATGTCAGTTAATGAACTTCAATGTCATGTTTTTATTTTGCATTGGCTATTTTATTTACGTTGGATGACAAACATGTCCGAATGAAAATTTTTAATGGGTCATTTTAGTGGAAGCGCATTCGATTTCAAAAAGATGTGTCGGGGATCACTTGTCAACGATAGACGCATTGAAGAGAAGGAACTCTGTCAATACTAAAACTTGGTATGATGGTGTTATGGACAACAACAGTTTCAACTGTCAATTTAAACTTTAACGAGCAATTTGAACCTGGGGTAAAGGGTTGAAATGTGGCAAAATAGATACTGTATCAAGTCCTTCGGCCAAAGTTCAGTATGTAAGAATTTTTTCTTCCATGGTTGGCATACTCACGAGATACCATCTTGAAACATTCAAACCCGCTTGTCTTCATAATTCTTTGTCGCGGGGAAAAGGCAAAATGCACTGCGTGTCATTCATCATATTTTTCCAGACTCACGGCGTCTTGGCTGACACTCTGGGATGGCAAACTGCGAATCGCTAAGATGTTTGGATTTTGTTGTCGAATACTTGAATACTTCAGTGGTGAAACTCACCAAACAGATACCTCTTCTCGGTCAAAAGATGTGTTTTCTCCACTTTTCCGTTTCAAGTTACGCACTCCGCGAAGTCTTTCAAAGTCACGAACTCTTCAAGGCGTCATTCCGACAAGGACTAGACAACGGGGAGCAGTACATGGAGTGATATTACACCGGTGAATAGAACCTGTCAACGTCATTTTATTATTTCATTGAAAAAAATATTGCCCAAGGAAGCGAGTCATACAGACCGCCGCTCCACAATTTGGATGAGCACACTAAATCCAAGGTTCAACAGCGCTGGCACTAACTCAATAGCCATATGCTTACATCTGTCTTCAGCAACATATGTACGCCGAGCCAGATTACACGCGTCGCGTACTTCCCACAATTTGCTCAGTCTAAGTTCCCTGCAGGACTAGTCTAACCAGGCCATCAGATTCGTTGAGGTTGGTGGACCGTTTGCAAAAGGTGAAAAGGTTTCAGAAGTCTTTGCCACAGACTATTTAGCACAGTGATTTTATGTATACAGCTCTGCCCTTCTCAAACTTTCTTTTCACGAAGAGGACGAGTTTACGCATTAAACGGTCTTTAAATTAAACATCTGGTGTTTTGACTTAACCGACATGACGCATGGCAAACGCAGAGAGAAATAATGAGTTCATTTATTTTTGCTGTATACAATTGTTAACGAATGTATCTTTTGTGGGATAATATCAATGAATGTAGTGCCTAATTATAATGCATATCACGAAAACTCTAAAGAAAGTTTCAGTAAATCTTCAGGACATCAAGTTTAAATTTGCATTCCAAAAATAGCGTTTGTTTTTTTAATATTCATAAAGATGCATATTAATGCATGATTCCTATATGTTGCCTTCCCTAGAACACCCTACAGCATACCAATACAGAAAATAATACACACTTGTCTAAAATACAACTAACGTTCATACATTACATGCGTGCACTCATACATACATACATACACACATACATACATACATACATACATACATACATACATACATACATACATACATACCATACATACATACATACATACATACGCATGCATGCATGCATGCATGCATGCATGCATGCATGCATACATTCATACATACATACATACATACATACATACATACATACATACATACATACATACATACATACATACATACATACATACATACATACATACATACATACATACATACATACATACATACATACATACATGCATGCATGCATGCATGCATGCATGCATGCATGCATGCATACATACATACATACATACATACATACATACATACATACATACATACATACATACATACATACATACATACATACATACATACATACATACATGCATGCATGCATGCATGCATGCATGCATGCATGCATGCATGCATGCATGCATACATTCATACATACATACATACATACATACATACATACATACATACATACATACATACATACATACATACATACATACATACGCATGCATGCATGCATGCATGCATGCATGCATACATACATGCATGCATACATACATACATACATACATACATACATACATACATACATACATACATACATACATACATACATACATACATACATACATACATACATACATACATACATACATACATACATACATACATACATTAGTCATTCCACAGTAAAGTGCAACCACTTTTGTGACAATAAGGTCAAAAATTAAATTTATTAATCTGAATCTAAAAGTTGAGTGGGTGGACAGTACTACAGGTGTGTCATCTAAAAATATTTTTTTAAGATAAATAATTTCTTTGTTTAAGAAGGAGGGCAAATTGTCGCGGCAACAGTAACGCGTGTAACATGGACAGACATGACATTGTATTGTATTTGATCACATGTATCCCATTATCATCCCTGTGCCAAGTTTGAAAGAAACCCATTAGTCTACAAGAACTAGAAACACACTTCAGAAGATGTTTTAATCTTAATATTATCAGAAGAAGAGGATATCTGATGCAACGTTATGGCAACTGGCAACGTATGTAACATATACAGACACTGGATTGGCTTTATACACAAATTGTGTGTGTTCCATTCTGAATAAATGTACTTGATTGATTTATATATGTATATGTCATGACTAAGTTAAATACCTCAGAATTATGATGTGAATTGTTATAAATTGGCTCTGTGGATAACCATATAGACAACAGAGGGAAGACCCCTGTATTGTCTATGGGATAACGTATGTAACATTGGACACACATCATCAGTTCTGTCCAATTCGTTCATAAACGATATGGGCATCTAAGGTGAATCAATAGTTGTAAAGAAAGCTTTCAGTAACTTTCTGATACAGATAGAATTGTCACACTAAAAAACAAATTAACATTATTCTATCCAGTATTTAATTAAACTACAATTACTTCCACGCGTGTAACACCGGTAACGCGTGTAACAAAGAGGACACACATCCTGCCATTCAGGTGCTCTCTGTAATGGTGGCCATCGGTTTATATTCAATTGCGCCATAAAACATGAACTTTAGGGCACCCTCAAATGACAAAATTTCAGCAATGTATACCAAAAGAATTTTTTATAAATCTTGATTTTGTAAATGAGTTAACACGTGTAACATGTGGACACACGCCTTCCAGAAATATTTTAACTGCAAGAGAACCCAAGCTCAATAAAGACAGAATAAAGAATGTTACATAGTGGAAGATTTCATTGTTAGTCAAATGTATGAGTGGTTTGTTGCAGCTTACAGCCTTCACTATATCTATTGTTCTCATATTATCAATTCACATAGAGTTGGACAGACATTGTTACACGCGTTAGCAATATTTTTGGGCATAATATTTGGCCCTTTCCCTAGTGCTTTTTTTTCTAAGAATAAATTTAGTTCGTAATTGCTTATAATACATTACTACTTTGCATTTGAAATCAATTCAAATGGTATAAATATTGTAAATATCCCTTCCTAATGTTACAGGGGTACAAAATGTCACAAAATGGTGAGCAAATAGAGGCCATATTTACAAAGATAAAAATCTATAATTTTTGTTGAGCTGGACATACAGCTTTAATATTATTTTTTATATATGTTCATATGTAGTACTTACTAAAAATAATATCATTCTGTGTGAATGCTGTTATCATTGAAAAAGCTAGAGCTCCAAAATTGGGAATGTCAAATGTTGCGCTTTACTGTGGAAAGACTCACATATATATACCATTCAGATATCACTAAGATATACTCTGTCCTAATGAAAGCAATAAACAGTCAATTGAATCTCTAAGAGGCAGCTAAAATAATACAAGTCTGGATAAATTCGATGGTCTTCTCATGTCCCTACTCTATTTCATTATAACTATCAACATTACCACGAAGACACCAATAAAATACTTAGATTGCGATACGTTTGTCGAATTTCTATGCATTCTTGCACGCTGGGCACGTCTGGGACTTTAGTGGCTAATAATCTTGGCGGTTCTCTGCTAAAGGAAAAGACGTGAAATAGGGCAATACATCACTTCATCAAATTAAGTCAGTCGAATTAAGAACATCGGTCTATCATTCATGTCAAACTTTGATGCGTTCACTGGAATGTTCGCTCGTCTCTTCAACACTGGAAGCAGTAATTGGGGTACGAAGTGAATTTAATTGCCTTTCCCTAAAATTCGGTTCAGCTTTTACAATTATCCTTCTTCCTTCTTTCTCCCTTTCCCTCGCCCGGCCTTTCAACAAAACCTTCTTGCCTGTTTGTTGATATGCAGAGAAGATGAATGTTGCGTGAAATTATAGTTGGATCAATGATCAACAAGCTCTGAATGATTTACATAGCTGAACTGATAGGGTTTAGTTTTTGTTGGTTGTTTTGACTTCTTGTTATTGTCTGTGATGTATAGTGTAAATAATTTCTATTTTTGTAAAGTTCTAATGAAACACTCAACTCTCTCTCTCTCTCTCTCTCTCTCTCTCTCTCTCTCTCTCTCTCTCTCCTCTCTCTCTCTCTCTCTCTCTCTCTCTCTCTCTCTCTCTCTCTCTCTCTCTCAACCTCGAGCTCTCTCGACTCTTCAACCTCTCTCTCTCAACTTGCCTCTCTTAACCCCTCTCTCCCAACCTCTATCCTCTCTCAACCTCCATCTCTACCGTCCATAGACGCGGCTTTCTTTCGTCTGTTGCTCAGCGTGTCGATATATGCAAAGTTGTTGCTTATTCTGACGGAGAACGCAACCAGATAGGCAATCACTTACATTTCTCACCGGTGAATATTAAGCCCTGCCTTGCTGAACAAACTGCGCCCCAGTAATATAGTGCATCTTGTAGTGCCTTAGAATTCGGTCGATGTTCTATGGTTTGAGGTGTTCTGAAATCACATACTGGCTGCAATGATAGAATGTTATATGTTAGGAATTAAAACACATCGGCAATTTTTTATTGATCTCATATTTATTATTTTACTCAATATGTGTTATAATGTTCACGTTTAGTGAAAATTCTAAATGCGACTTTAGTCTAGAAATCTGATAGATGTTGTGCGATAGTGGGAGCATTTTCTTTCTTGACAGGATATAATGTCGCTAACAGCATTTATTGTCCAATGCAATATTGTCAGAAGAAGCTTCATTTTTTCTCCCTAAATTTGACAATTCTGGCGAGGTTGGTGAGGTTACATCAATCATGTATGAAACGGACACTTCAATATTGACTCTCGATTCTCGACTCCTAAAAAGCATCGTATCGATCAATGTTGTCCATTATATGTATGCGCGGCCTGAAAATACGCATTTCGAAAACATCGACATATGTTGTCGACTTGAACCGATAACCGTCGTATACTCAAAGAGCACACAACACTTAGAATATCCCTTATCGGCCCCATAGTCTGACGTCGCTCAAGTTTTGAAAATGCCTGTCGCTAAATTCGGTGCCGAGTCTTATGGTGATGTGAAATCGTACTCATGCAATTTGAAACGATTTCCCAAAAGAGTATAATATTTGCATGTTATTAAAATAAAAATATTACATGTTATCAAATACATTCGTGAGACAAGGAAAATATTTCCCCGACCTTTTCATTTCCTCTACTCGAATTCTACTCCATAAATTTGATATTTCTGCGATTTTAGCATGAATGGAAGTAAATAGTCGCACTATTTTTGTTTGATTTTCATTTCTTCGCGTTTCTGATGTGTTTCTTTTTCTGAGATACATTTAGGTGGCCATTTGTAACGCTTCTAACGCAAGGAATCGATGATGAACTCATTATGCGCGCCTAAATGACGTGAAAGATTATGTCCTAGCCCGTCGTTGTCGTCTGAGATTAAATGTTTTCAACATGCCGATGAGTCGCTGGAATGCATCGCTGCAGTTACCGTTGACAACGTACAAGCTGTGCAGTCTCATGTATTTCCCAATATTTGTATTCAGCTTGTAAAATACAGTTTCTTGTTCAAAAAACACATAGCAACACGTAGCGTTCAGCATGCCAAGGGCAGCCAATGAAGTTGTGCGTGTGCAAAGGTGTTTTTCAGGGTACTTATTTGATCTTATCAGTGGGCGCGAAAGAGGGCGTAACTTGAATATCAGTGAGCGGTGAAAATTTCGTGTTTTATTTGAATCACACTTCATTGGGGAGGACAAAATCATGCGCTAATGAGAGGATGAAGGGGAGTATTTGTTGTGGGGAGAGTCCACGAGGGAATTCTTGTGGTGCGGAGACTGGAGGGGCACTCGGGAATTCTGATAGTATGAACGGGAGAGGAAATATTATAAATGGGGAGGAATGCTTTCAATTTGTCATAGGAGGGTAGTTGCGAAATGCTTTAACTTTCCCCTCTAAAATTTGATTTTTTTCGTGAAATTCTTCCCAGTGCTATTTTTACACTTAACAACACTTGGCAATGGTTACAAGTTTGGTTTGGTTACAAATGGCATGTCAACATATGTATAGTATGTTTGTGTGAGATATTCTAGTCAGTGTTCTTGTTGACAAGTAAACTCTTGTCCGGCCAAGAAGAATTCGTTTTTCAAACAATATTGTTTATTGTACTCAATGCATCAATTGTGCTTGCAAGAATTATACTTTTTATTTATTCAACATGCTTCAGTAAGAAAATAAAATATACTTTTTCTTAAAGAACTTAAAGTAAAGTAACAGTCACTGTCCCTTTACATGTTCAGAAAGTTCAACTTGTAGATTGTCTTTATCCGGGAACGTTTAGCCTCTAAAAACTTATGTCAGCAAATAAGAAAACACATCTACGTTACTTAAAGAGGAAGCTACAGATATTATGAATTTGCAAAATATTCACTTATCGCTGGAAGTAGAGTGTAGCAAAAATGTATTCATACTCTCAGCAGGATTACCATGTTTCAGTTTATCTAAACGGGTGTTTTATCAATTTAATTTACTTAAATACTCGTATTTCAACATCTCGATTGTCTTGCATCGTCGTCTGCTGAAATAGCACTCGTGCTGGGCATTTTTGGCCATTAATTATCTCGCCAGCTTTGGCAGCGTTTATGGAGGAGGGACGGAAGCGCCGAGGCATGTTAGATTGATCAACAAGTATGGTTGTAACGATTTTTCAAAGTGATTGATCGTACAATAATAAGCAGGGGAATTTGAGTGTATAGGATTACTCGCTATTGGCTACTAGTGGACAGTGGTGCGGATAGAATGATGAGGTGCTGTTGTGTCCTCCGCAAGTGACAACTTGACGATTTAATTATTCGTCCCAGCATGTGCACTCGTGAATGTCACGAAAAAATCTTCCCCCTGTGTGGGTTTTTTTTGCATGTAAGCTTGTATTTGTCTACATCAAATTGACAATGCTAAGCTGTCTACAATAATATATCAGTAATAAGTAACTCAGTTCATGCTGTCCACTGTGCTGGCCACGTGCATCGTTCGGAAGTGATCACTTGTCGTTGTAACTCTGTATATCGAATATCCGATGGGATCAAAGACAAGTAACTAGGCGTTTAGGAGTTCCGGTCAGCAAACTTTTGAAGCCAATATGCATCTTAGATTTCAGGTTTAATCAACAACAACAGGGTTAAACGCTTTAAATGAGACAGCGCGCATGCGCCATTTTGTTTTCAATACCATTGGAGTAGCCAGGGATCGGCCTTGCTAGGGAAAGCTTCATGATGGACGTTAATTTATTCGTCTGAGCATTACAATTCAGAAGAGACGCTTTTTCGGAATTTGAATGGGCGCGACCTCTTGTTCAATAGCTAGAAAAGAAACGAATAGTAGAACATATTGCGTTAGAATTTCTTTCGCTGAAATGAAATATGCCACTATTATACTGACGGAACGAGATAAAGTCAAGCGAGTGGGTATTTTTTGTCTCAGCGTTAAATCTTAGAACGTCTACACAACCATATCGTCATCCCATCGGATTTTCATCAGGAGATCCACTTACATTGGGAAACGTAACATCTTGTTCCTGATGTTAGGAAAGTTTGAGGCGATGTTTCTTACAAAAAATCGAATATATGTCTTCAAACCATGATATCATTTCCATTCTCTGGGAGAATATTGATCAGAACATTCTTAGGAAGGTGGTGTGTGTTTGTGTTCAAGACATGGCGCCAACAAAATCCAATATTTTCGATAAAAGCCTGTCATTACAGGCAGTCCAACGTATCAAATTGATAAAGACTGCATATCATCAGAGATACGTCACGGATCTGTCCTAGTCAGTGAGAACTGTAAACAGCGTTGATTGGTTTCGCCAATTACGAAAACAGGCCTAAATAAAGGATCAAATGGCGTTCATCGACTGTGTTATTCATCGTAATTGCCGACAACTGACGTAGAATGCAAGATTAACTTCATGGTACGTTTACCAAAACAGAAGAGTACTATCTCTTAGAATAACAAACATATGGCTTCTGCGGCTGTGAAGTATCCAAGCATGCGTTTTTGGATTTATGGCGGACAACCATGTACCTTGTCCGAATGAACCTACGAACTACAGGAAAAAGTCCGGCTTTCTCTTGTTGTTGTTTAAACCGACCTATTGGTCTCTGGTGCCCCTTTACCTTACATGTGCCAGGCATGAGTATGTTCCTTGTAAGGTTTTTACTTGAGAAGTTCACGGTCCATTGACGTGTCCTGGGGTGTCAGTGCAAGTGATGCAGTGAAGTCTAATGACGAGGATTTATGAAGCACAGAAACTGCTCTCACGGACTTGACGTTGGAAGTTCGTCAGTATGTCTTTTCGAGTGTCCGATGTAAGTTACGCTGTATCCAACACAGCGCTTTCGTGGTCCTAATATGATATAGCACCCTGTTTGTTTGTTTGTTTGTTTTATTTAGAATTATAATGTCATAACTTTTCGCTTCAAGGGAAATTTACATTTTGTTTGAAAAATATATTACAATGTTATTTTCAGTACAAAGATGCATGACCTTGTTCTCTCTCACAATGTATTCGATCAACTCTCACGTACATCAACGAAAAGAAAACCAAGTGAGGTCATGCCGAAAATGACTAATTTTAACTCTGTGCACCATTGCTTAATTTAAATTCTTCTTTCTGTTTCGATTAAAGTGTAGGGGTAGAGATGTGCATTTCATTATTCACAGGCTCTTGTGTGTTCTAAGTTCACACCATAGAATTCTTAATCCATCACTTATGCACAGACAGAATTATGACAGTCTATAAATTAAAATTTACTGACCTGTTCCTCTCTAGACTATCCGGAATCTCTCATCACCGCGGTCACTTGCCTCTCGATGGGCTCTGTCATTGATGCCGCGCTTCTGTTATTCCGATTGTGCTTGCCTCTCTCCTACAAATTCTCCACGTACACCCTGGTCTTCTGCAACTACGTGTTCGTGTGCGGTTCGGTGTGCCTGTCAGTCGGTCTGTCCGACTACAGCGCTTGTATACCTGTCAAATACGCTACAAATACTATGTTGGTTTGTTGATATGACTGTGACCCTTTTTGTTTATTTTTCTGCATTTTTTCCTGCTTGTGGTGTTTCATCTGCCCATATCTGTCTGTATCCTGTTTTCAAGTTGTCTTTCAGTGCAGAATACACCGTTATTTTCTCTACGTTTTCGTCTCCCTGTTTCACTCAAACCTGAATTCGATTGCCAAGTCAAACTAATCAAAGTTACATTGTCCAGTCTACGCGGCTCGGTCAAGTAGGCGTATTTTCCACAAACAACGGAGAGTCCCCGTTTGAATAAACACCGCTTGATTAACGAAGATGCCTAAGTAAGCAGACATGAATTACAATGTATTGGACTTCGACTATGTAACAGCCGAAGCTTTATGCTTTGTAGTACATACCAAACAGTATTTCTTACCGATACAATCTTAAAATAAAGTCATAATTCCTGTTAAAAACCATGTATCTATCTCTTTGGCGGCATGGCCAGCACAAATCATGGCTCCTTGAGTAAGCACGGAAAACCATTTGAAAGAAATATATTATAAATTAATGTTGTTTGATAAGCAATCGCCGCGGAGCAGGAAATATACGATTTGATTATTTTATTTAAGTGCCAGCGTAAGCCATGTTATCGTTAGCAGGGATCAGCTTTGGTGTATCCGTCGACTGTAAATCCATCACAACCACTGGAGGACATTTGACGGCCCTGATGGGAGGCACTATGCATCATGCATTGTGCATATACCGCGAGAGCAGGGGGCAGGGCCGCAATGGGTCAGCCGTGTTAATAAGATACGGTACAGCAAGTGAATGGAGCCGAGAAATCGGATACGGTAAAGACGTATGGCGCTTAGTGTCACGGTGCATCACTAACCAAGTTAAATAGTTTAACACTTTTTCCTTCGAAGGAGCTTAGGCTGCATCCACAAACACTGGTGGGGGAGGGGGCTGGAGGAATCCAGGGGTAAAAATCCTGGGGATAGTAGAGGGGGACTTGAAGGTTTTGCCCCGCGTATAAGGGGGAACTTGAAAATATTTTGGTTCCCAATTTTTTAACATTCCTCAGATTTCATAGTTTGGTAGGTAATTCAATGAAAATGAATAGCATTTTTATGTCATCTAACCATTATAATGTTAGTAATAATTACACAAAATCTGGAATCATTTTATCGCATTTCATTATTTTTACTAACAAGAACGCAAAAAATTGTAAACATCATCAAAGTCAATATAGCTACTTGTCCTCCTACTGCCTACGAGCAGTGCCACTGTCACGGCATACCGGCAGTGACAACGACAGAGACAGCTCTGACTCTGATGTAGTTGAAGACGAATCCGGGTTATATGACGCCCATGACAGTGAAACGAGAGTAAACGAAAGATTTGAGTTATATAACAGTAAAAAATACTGAAAAAGTGTCATAATTTTATGTTTGCGATATTTTTTTTGAAGAAATAAGATGGGTCACAATGTTTGATTTTTTACAAACCTACGATGAAAAGACACTTATTCACGAAATTCACGTAAAATCACGTAAAACTATTCATTTCAAGTTCATGCAATCATGAAATGTTTACATTCATATTGTACATAAACACAAAATGAAATTCTTTATTTAAATGAAAATATGTGTTTGGAATTATTTATTAATTACCAACTTTGCCGTTAAACCATTTAAATTTCAGAGATTAAAAGTTTAATTTGATTTAATATTTCAACCTTCCATAATTGTCAATTTTACAAACTTTGAAAGTAGCATATAGGTCGTATATGTCTTGTACTTTTTTTAAAAAAAATTGTTTTCGGGAGGTCGCCGTGCTCAATATTTTACTATCTGGTGAATGTAACTAGGAATTCATAATTTGCATACCCTCTCATGATCGTCATTTTCGGTGCTCTTTAGCGGGTACTATCGACCCGGCCACAAAATTTGGATTAACTCAAGTCGGCTTAGATTAAGAATTCCAAAACGTCCACTGATTTAAGAACTTGTATTAGGAATATGGCTCTACAAACTGCTGACGATATTTATATAGCCAGTACAGAATATATATGCGTGCGTCATAAAACGTGGTGTCGAACATCTGCACGCAGAACTGCCTGCGCAACACATATTGATTTTTTCTGCGTACATCTCTAACAAATATTTGGCTATATAGTAGTTTGTGGGGACTTGAAAAACTTTGATCATACAGATTGGGGTATTCGCAAATTTTTAAGGTATTAAGGGGTATGGAAAACAACTTTGATTTCTATAGCGATTCCTCCAAACACCCCCCCCCCCCACGACCAGTATTTGTGAATGCTGCCTTACCACCAGAAGAGAATGTCTGCCCTTCGTGCTTTTGGCAATGTCATAACAATGTCAATCCTTTTAACAACTGGTGGATGCATGGCAGATTCTACCAGTATATAAGGTGTTGTATATATGTGTGTGCCTGTTTTACCTTTAAAAATGGTAGAGATTTATGTCTGACGCATCACGGTCTTGACTTGCCTGGAAAATAGATGACCATTCCTTGCATTTGCAATACCCAGTAAATGTCTAATAAAACCAGTTACACGCGGCTGACATGCTCTGTCAACAGCCCTGGCGCTGCGGAACTACACATTTTTTTCTGTTTTGCTTGGTAGCCATAGCGATGAAGAGTGAGACGGTGCTTTTCATCGGGAGCATTGACTACAAATGAAATCGGTGGAAAATTAGAACTTTGAGAGTACTGAGGTTTTATGTGAATGCAGCGGGCATGCGTATGTAACGTTTTCTTATTCAGATCATCGCTATGGGAGTCAGTGTTGCGTCTTCGCTTACGGCCACGTGAGGACGAAGCCCTAGGCGGAATGCACGCCTTATGATTTACAGGCTCAGAGTCTTTCATCGCCTTGCCAGAGTACGGCCCTTGCTCCTTCGATTTATACACAAAGTTTGTTGGAGAAATATTATCCGTTTTAGGGGCCGACGAGTAGAGGTGAATAGCCCCTACGACAACTTGCAAAAACTTTTTAGTTTGTCAAAAGAGGCAATCTATCATTGTATTTTCGATTTTACGAGCACTAATTGAATGCATATGTACATTATATTAACTCTGCCTGATACGAGATAGATTGAAATCGATTTGCTCAGACATGAAACAATCATATTATAGCCGCCCGGAGGCCATGTTGGATCTATGCATCTATACATCACTATGGATTGTCTTTTTATAAAGTTTTAAATAGAATCGGTTTATCCATGCCTGAGAAATGATTCAAAATTTCGAAAAAATAGTAAGAAAGCGAATGCCAAGCGGCCATATTAGACCGCATATCGGACGGGGCCCGATCAATATATTCGAACCTTTTAAGGTGCCGCTGTGGAAAAGATCGACATAACATATAGCACCTATTGATTGATTACTGCCATCAAAACAATGGAATGTGGGTCATGACCTATTGAGCGAAGGGCGTGAAGTTGACAACATTAAACTTGATAACTTGTCTGTGCCCGAAATACTGCGTGTATTTTGATTGGACCGCAAGAGATCATATTGCGGCCATGTTGTTATAAAACGGCCATTTATTTGATGAGATATAATTGTCAATATGATTCAGACGCTGACTCAGCAGAACACCATGAAATGGACATTACTTTTCATAACTATCTCCTAATATGTCCTGGAAAAAATAGATGATTAGGGTTCAGGAATCACAACTTGTCAGCGGCGATCTATTTCTGATACCGAAGAGCAAGTACAAGTGAGTGATTCTTTTATGAATGGAAAGTTGAGATAGGTTGATTGTACTCGTCTTGGCACTATCATTTTATGGTCATCAAAGGGCTCGTTGCTTAAAACGGCCGATTAATTGTAACTGTTCTTTTTAAAGCGACCCAGTTATCCACACAAAAAGATTAACCATTTTTACTCCTCTCACCTAGAGTTCATAAAAAAATGAACAAAAGAATTAAGTGGTTTCAGTTCATATGAAAATGTACGGTAAAAAGGCAGATAAAACTTGTATTTTGAGGTGATGCTTTCTTAAATCACTTGATTCATTTTTAATTTTTAATTCCTGTTGTGACAGTCAAGCCAAATTGCAATCGACAATCACGTCGCTGTCATTGCTACTACAGTATTGAACATCAAATCACTAATATATATTTGATTTCCTGCCTTTGTCACCCGTGTTTCAACTGAGAGAGAGAGAGAGAGAGAGAGAGAGAGAGAGAGAGAGAGAGAGAGAGAGAGAGAGAGAGAGAGAGAGAGAGAGAGAGGACAGTGAGAAAAATATACACGACGACAGAAAGAAGCCAGGAAAAAAGTTTCGTTATATTATTTGGTAGCACAATTAATTTTTTACAGAAAAAGAGTAAACTTCTTAATTACTGCAATTGGGAAACATCTTCCTAACCAGCTGATATTAAAGCGTTATGTTCTTTCAGTATCCAAGACCCAACCTGATTTTTCATATTTCGCTACCCGGCAAGCACATCCTTCCTCCTGGAGGGAAGGTCCTGTTGAGAATATTATGAAGGAAACCTTGCAATGGCCGGGGATCCAGAAGAGAAAGTAATTTCCGGACCAATGTCGCCCAATCATCATTTTCAGTGACAGTCAAACCAATAGTTTAATGATAATCCCAAAGGCATGTTTTCTACCTTCAAAGTCGCTTCGAATTAAACCACATGATTAGTTGTTTTCAAGGCTAATGCAGCCTTGTCTAACCAAGTCTCTGGATTAAATCGTGCCATAACGGAAGAAGGTCGAAATTCTGTCGTCTTTCCTGTACAGATACAGTCCCGACTCTCCTTCCCCTCGTCTTTACATTCCTCTCATCGATACACTTATGTTGATAAATATTATTTTCATGATTGCCATCCGTGCCTGTCAGGCCATGGTTTCTTGTAAGGATTTCTATATGCAAGGACACTTTGCATACTGTAAGTGTACGTATCGTCCCCGCTGATTCTCTCCCGCCGCTTGGTTTCTCCTTTCCTATCATTAAAACTGCGCTTGCGTCTGTTTATCTCTTCTCTCTCATTTCCTTTCGATCCATCTTCATAGCGCTTCGCACGCCTTGCAAGTTTTTTCTTGTGTGTGAAACGCAATCTTTCAGCCGTCTCCCCGCGTACACCTTTATATTTCACCTTTGTTTTTCCGCCGAGCTGTTTACTTCATAACAGTGTTTCTACCTTCTCTATTGCATGGAAAAATAAAAGAAACGTCAAAAAAGTGCTCTAACTTCGAATTACGTGCGGTCGTCAAGAAAAAGAACACCGTTCCATTCTTTGCGCGTCTCTTAAATATTTCTAATTCATGAAATAGGCCGAATATATTGCACAATTTACTGCCTGTCCGGCCATGCGTAATGTACACAGCTGTTGGGCCTTTCTTGAAGAAATTATGGCTCGTATTTTGACTGCGAACAAATTGCGCTCCGGTTTGTGAGGTTGTTTAATTCGATTTTAAACTATTCTTGAAATGCAATGTCACCGTGTTAACGGCGGAGCACCGAGCCGCTTACGTCATTCTCCTGGACCGGGCTGTGAACTTTATGGACCAGGGCTCTTTTCTCGGCTACAGCGGCGCATTTCAGAAACTAGACTGTATCAATCATATCCGGCGCGTTTGACGTGAATGTTGTATCATGACGAAAACTTCACACTCTGGAAAGTTCAAAAGTCGTAAAGCTTGCATGAAAATGAAATCGCTACGTTTTCAAGTGTTTCTAATTAGCATAGTGGACTGGAACACCGCTTTTTATATGTCATACCCTCGGCACCTATTTAGGGTAAACCATTTCGACCTTACTTTGTATCGTTTTGCCACGGGGAAAACAGATGTTTTTCCCCGTATGAAGAGGCACAGGTGGAGGGAAGTATGTATATGCGCACCGTGCATCAATCAAAAGACAGCAGGGAGAAGCAAATTGTCTCCGGATGTCTTTATGAAATCTCGACCCTTTATAAGAGCGATGCTTCAATTTTTGAAATGCTCCTTGCGAATGTTAAGTTGTCGAGTAAATGCATTATGATTCATACTGATACAGACCCACTGGATGCCTTCACATGTAATGTATGCTTGACCCCGTGTGTAGCGATAATAAACCATTCAGAAACGATTTGAGTTCACATCTTCCAGGCAAAACAGATGTTCTGACCCAATAAGCCGATCTAGGTGTGCAGATGTCTGCATGGCAAGGTCTGTACTGATACTACATCGCAAAGCTCATCTGTTTAATTTCATCATTAATATACCCTTGATAACTTTGTTTCGGTCAATCAGAACTGTTTACATCATCGAGGTACGTCGGATTTGACTGGCTCATTAAAGTCTGACTGATGAGGGTTGTCCAATCGCAGGTGATAAACGATCACCGACGCTACATATATTGGTAGCCATCAAGAATAGATTGACTTCAATTCTCGTAGGAGAAGGCTGTTGGATATGGCGGTAGAAATTGACAATTAGGCTAGTGACAATGTGTAAGGGTAGCACTTCTCAAACTCAGTACGTTTTACACCGTTAAACGTACGGAGAGATAGGCAGAGAGTAAGCAAGAGATGCTGTGACACACTAAAAGACAGACAGACAAACAAACAAACAAACAAACAAACAAACAAACAAACAAACAAACAGAAAGACGAACAGACAGTGAAAACTTTGTCGTAAAATGCGAGGGAAAATAGGACAACATGACAAGGACATGTCACGTCTAAATTATAGCTCACCGTTCAGATAGCGAGGACGCTTCAAAATTCACTCGAATTCGCTAAAAAGTTTACTTGAAATTGCAGCAACATTAATGACTTTTAGCTTCTCCGAGACTGGCCGCCTCTATGAAAACTTCTTCACAGCAGGCTTCGCATACATTTTATAAGAATTGGACACACTCACACATCGGAATAAAGGCGTCAGTTCGAGCGCACTTTCAAATTTATAGAGCACAATTGATTTACTAG
The DNA here is from genome assembly GCF_041260155.1 of Ptychodera flava. Taxonomy (NCBI): domain Eukaryota; kingdom Metazoa; phylum Hemichordata; class Enteropneusta; family Ptychoderidae; genus Ptychodera; species Ptychodera flava. The sequence goes on along the minus strand of NC_091949.1, from coordinate 25,316,600 downwards.
TTAAGGTAGAATGCAACTCGGAGACAGATATTTGAACTCTAAAACTTTTCGAATTCTTTTCTGATCTTCCACTTGTGTGGGTTCATTTTAAAGCTCTTGGTGTAAGACAACTTTTCACCGTCTTATTTTTTGGAAAATCGAAGCTCCAATTTTTCTGCATAGACTTAACACAAGAATGGCGGCATTTGAATTTCAATTATCGGTAAATCTTGGGCAATTTGTTTCTACAGTACCAAAATTTACACGGAGAAACCCCCCCCCCCCCGATTTTTATTCTTGATTTTGAAAGAGAATTGATGAAATATTCCCCGAGAAAAGTTTAACCGAATGTTCAAGTCTTTCACTTCCGATGCACCACTTTAAGTAAGCCCTACTGCGAAGGGTGTTTTCACGGCAGCTGCCGGTCTCGGCCAAGATTGAACTTACGGATAATTGTTACAATTGCACGTAAAATATCAGCATTTTCAAGAGCATTCGTAAAGCGTCCAGCTCGTCTGAACAGCGAGCTGCAATAGTTTTTGTAGTGTGGTGAGGAATTATAACATTTAATCATCTGATTTAATTTAGTAAAGATACGTGTAAAAGCTTCTACAATAGTGCAAAGGTGCATGTCTGTCCTTTGTCGTCATCATAAGGAAAGCCCATGGATAATTTTAATTTTCAAGGATTTCGTAGAGATACCGTAGAGATTAAGCTGTACTTCAAATTAGATCATACAGTCAGGTGTCGGTCAATATATACATCGATTACATATTATTTTTGTACTCTGTAACGTCAGAGTGATGCTCGTATAATGTAGCAAGACAAGCCGCTATGTTGGAGAATTCTGTCTTTGAAAGAATCTGACACGTCAATCAAAATCAAGGAAGCCAAGCCTTTAAATTCATGAAAATCTTCGGTAACCAGCGGCAAGGCCCTGCCAAATGTGGTATGCATTACTGGGCCACACATTCAGTCGTATACTGAGGTGCCTGTCAATAGTAGAGAGAAATAAAGTCGTACGGAAAAAAGGATATCAAAGTTTTATGACAGCTTATTCCTAGAAGCACTGTTTAGGTTTACAAATTTCTCGTACATGAGAACAAAGACGTGGCGTGACAGCAACCGCCGCTGAGCTGCTCCAACAGTTCATCCTAACAGAACGAAATACTTAACATCCTTCTGAAAACAGCAGAACACATTAAAATGAGTACAACGTGACAGCTTCAGCATTGTGTACCATTGTGAAGATGGTTAGCTTGAAGCTCTGGTGCGGTACGTCGAGTCAGACATAAGAGAAACCCTGTTGTCTCGACAAAATCTATGTGCCAAGCCGACGCATGTAGATATGGAATGAAAGCGTACAAAACACACAGTTGGTCTCAGAGGTTCAAAGCAAAACACATCCACCAATCGCTCGCTCATCTTTGCTAGTATGGCTAATCACAATTGCGGCCGTGTCTTGGAGCAGTGGCGTACTAATGTTTAGTTCTTTCACAAAAATATCTAAAAAAATAGAGTTAAAATTGCGGAAGGGAGAAGGTAACCAGCTGAGCTTAAGGTCGCTGCAATTATAGAGAGAACGTTTGTGAATGCGGGTTACTATTGCTCACAGAGCCCTTCAAGGGCAGGATTTTCGTAAACACTTTAAATGGATTCATGCATGGTTTACCGAACTGCCTCAACCTTGGGAAACACTTGGGGTATGAGTGTCATCCGACGTCAACAGTTATATTGATTAGGAAAATGTCCGATATTTGCATGACGAACCTGCCTCTGTCCTGCGATTTTTTCCTCCTCTTTAGTTGTCTCACAGTCTGCATATCTGTCTGGCTCTCTCTGAGGCCGTTGTTAAATGTGAAGTGCATCACACAAGCATCGTGTTTACTCGAAGTAAGACCAGCAAGAGTTCAGACCAGATACGGTACGGTACACGGCTTTCTCTAAGGCCGTCTATCCGCAAAATGCCTCCAGTATTTACAAACTCTAATGTGTTTTATGCAGGGATAAAACAACTTTGGAATATCTTCTTCATGTCCCTATATTGATTTAATCGGCAAAATTAATTTGTCTTATTAGTTCTCTTTTTCTGTCTCTCAGTTGATCTGTGTCTCTCTATGTCTATCTTCTGTCATTCCGGCCATTTTATCTGCCATTCTTTTTCGCCCTTTCTCCCTCCCTTTAAACGCGTGTCTCTGACCACAAATGCTTTCAACTTTAATCGATGATTGGCGATTCTCCATAATTTCGCCTAACTCAACCACATAGCTGTTGGTGGTTCTCACCAAAGAAATAAATAACGTCATCTATGAATAAATAAGAACAGTTAGACGATAATTCTTACAAAACGGAACTGGCATCAAAACTGATATGATCATGAAGACAAACATAAGAAATACATACCGGTAGATACATAGATACGTAGATAGATAGATAGATAGATAGATAGATAGATAGATAGATAGATAGATAGATAGATAGATAGATAGATAGATAGATAGATAGATAGATAGATACATACATACATAGAAAGATACTTACATAGATAGATACATAGATAGATATATTGATACATACATACATACATACATACACACACATACATACATACATACATACATGCATACATACATACATACACACACACACATACATACATACATACATACATACATACATACATACATACATACATACATACATACATACATACATACATACATACATACATACATACATACATACATACATACATACATACATACATACATACATACATACATACATACATACATTGTTATAGAGATATTTTGTCTCAGACAAAGGTTAATGAATCTAGTGGTCATTGATACCAGTAAAATAATTAATTAAAACAACAAGATCTCAATTATAAGTCGATTTCCATACAAATCATGTTTGAGACAAACACACAATAACGCTAATTACCTTTTACGAGGATGTTTACGGAAATCTGGATGAAAACAAGAATATATTTGAATTACATTGAGAATCATGAAGGTAGTCAATGACGTTTGCATATTGATTGAAACCTGTCAATTTCAGATCAAGACCTGTTTTGATGTTTATGATTGGATGTATCATTTTATCTTTAATTCATGTCTATCGTATAAAATCCCATTCTAAAACAATACAACAACAGATAGTTGTTGGAAGAGAGTTGCTCGGTAAGATTGGAATAGAGAGAGAGGAATACAGCGGACCCAAGACATTTAGACTATGGGAGAAGCGTATCTTGGGCGATGGCAACTGTCAAGCTTGTCTACAGAGAAATAAAATCTATGTAGTACCAACGAACTATGAACGTCCTGTGTAGAAAATACACTGAAGATCCCCAGGTACCTCTCAGCAGCCAAGGCGAGTTCAACAAACAAACTCCCCCCTTGAAAGAATGAATAGTAACATGGTGAACGTTACGTTACTATGAAGAAAAAACGATTAGTAACAACAATGTCATACATACATACATACATACATACATACATACATACATACATACATACATACATACATACATACATACGTGATGTGTTATTCGTTCATATATTGTGTGCATTGTGATATGTTTAGTGCATCATGCACGAGGCACATGTTTACTCGAAGAAAGAATATCAGAGTTCAGACGAGATAGGGTACGGTGTAGTTATCCTATTTTGAAGCCATCAATCCATTATAACCGACAAATATGTTGCCGGACAACATTCAGTTTTGCGCAAAATGTAAATTCATGCCTGGTAAACCCAAATGATACTTAATGGCCGGAACTATTCGTATAGATGACGTGGCAAATACCTTCCTTGATAGATGGAACTTTTATTTTTGCGCTATGCGCCTTCGACTGAAAATTGTACATAATGACCCCTTCGAATCAAGGCAATCCCATTGGCCGCTTCACTTGGCCGCGAAGCAAGCACAGTCTCTTTCCGTTGATAGAGGTGACATGTCTGCCAAACAATATGTACACAGACTCAACCTTCTTAGTTCTCAACACGTGTGCTATTAAACATGGAGAAGAGACGCCTAGGATGACTACAAGATGTTATTGTGACTATAAAACCAAGCATATGAACCATGCTATTCGGTGTGACATGAACTGTGTTACCCTCTCATTCCGTGTTCATCTTGGGATACTTTTAGTTCGAATAAACCTTACTTCGAGCATATGAATCGACTTACTCTGCCGCCAGGGTATATACAGAAAATGCAATATGGGTCCCAGGTGTTATTTGTGACATCCAAGTTGGATGGGGTCGTTGTTTGCGTTCTGTAGTCCACAGGAAAACAATTATCTTTGTACGAAAATCCATTGGATGAATTAAATCCGGTGATATGATATCTGTTTATCTGACCTTCGAAGGATGTGTAAGTACCAAGGTCGCCTCTTCGGAGATTGTAGCAACCTAAAGAAGTCGGATACAAATCTCCGCTTAGTCTTTCACGTGAGAAATCAAGCCTTCTTTAGTTTAAAATACGCGTGAATCAGAATTTAAAAAGGGTCAAAAGATAGTGATTTTTGTTGTATACAACGCCGTGTGCATCGTTCAAATGGTAAGCCAATCGAGTCAGTCACCGGCTTAAGGTAGTATGCACCTAGAAAGTGAAAGGTTAGACTTAAGTTTTGCTTAAAATTTCCCTAAGGAATCTTTCGACCATTCTCTTTCAAAATCAAGAATAAAAATCAGGGGTCACCATGCAAATTTTGGTACTAGAGAAACAAATAACCAAAGATTTAAGCTTACCGATATTTAAAATTCAAAATGGCCGCAATCGATGTGTTAACTCTATGAAGAAAAATAAAATTTTCGATTTTCGAAAAACTAAGACGCTGAATAGTCTTCTTACATGAAGAGCTTTAAAATGAACCCCCACAAGTAGTAGATTAGAAAAGAAGTGTAAAAGTTTGAGAGTTCGAATATCTGTCCCAAAAGTGCATTCTACCTTAAGCCCATCATCCTGTTCTTGAAAGTTTCAGCCGTCTAGCTAAAACATTTAGATATATGATCACTTGGTCATGAAAACGCTATTACAGCTTTGGATTTATAAGAGATTATAGGAAACATGATTTGAAAATAAAATATATTGCAAGGGATATGAAAAATTAATGGACGGTACATTACTTACGTCATCGTCGTTAATATTTCATCAATCAAACCCGTCAGTTGATGTGCATGATAACTTCCTCTAGTCACGGCAAAACTGCTTTTCAAAGAAATGAAATACTGTCGGAAATATCAACAAAAGATAACCCCGTCACCAGAAACAATTTCTACTTTGAATTTTTTCGCGAGGAAGATCTAGAATACGTACTTGATGCCAGTGGAAAAACCATCGTACGATGACATTTGTATTAGTTACTGGGTCATCTCTCAAACTCAAAACTCATCTCTCTCTCTCTCTCTCTCTCTCTCTCTCTCTCTCTCTCTCTCTCTCTCTCTCTCTCTCTCTCTCTCTCTCTCTCTCTCTCTGAATACTTTTTGTATCACCCACGAATAATACTGCACAATTGACTGAATACAAGTCCATGCAGACCAGACTGGTGATACAAGTAGTTGGTCAATATCAATGACAACTAACATGTAAGAATAAATGATCATATATATGATCTCATATATATGATCGATTGCTCCAAAAAATGAAAACTCACTTCTTGTTAATGTCTGTGATGTATAGTGTAAATAATTTCTATCTCTATTCTATAATTTCTCTCTCTCTCTCTCTCTCTCTCTCTCTCTCTCTCTCTCTCTCTCTCTCTCTCTCTCTCTCTCTCTCTCTCTCTCTGATGTTGATCTGCGTGTTACTTTAAAAGTGAAAGTGGAACATCTTGTTACTCATGTATGTATGCATGTATACATACATACATACATACAATACATACGTACATACATACGTACATACATACATACATACATACATACATACATACATACATACATACATACATACATACATACATACACACACACACACACACACACACACATACATACATACATACATACATACATACATACATACATACATACATACATACATACATACATACATACATACATACATACATACATACATACATACATACATACATACATACATACATACATATCTGGGAGATACGGTCATTTTATACAATTCTTACAGCCTATGTTGTAGGTCTGCATTTAAATAATAACACATGAGAGCGAGGGCAATATCACGATTTATAACACGCCACATGCTCATTCCGTGTCTCGATTCGCCAGAATACGTCACGTGACGAGAAAATAGATAAGTCTAGTCCCCACCAGATCGACAAAAGTGACGTCAGAGGGTATTTTTTGAAAAGCTATTTCCCTAAGGAAATAGTTCTGACCAAATTTGGAAAAGTGCCCGGTCACGTGACCGTAGTGTCGTCTGCAGCTTTGCAACAATGGCTGGTGACTAAAACATGATGTACGTAGGGGATAGGTGACGACACATTCTCTAAAACAGATTTTCCAACATTTTCCAACATTCCAACAGCGTAGGAACTTGAACAGCTCATCGACGGAAAAGATTAAAGTGCAACTAAAGATGTCGCTAGTTAGCTTCGAATATTTTTGAAAGAAAGTGATACCACGTACAGCTGAAACCGCTGTCGAAACATCGCCCAGTAAACTTGTCACAATGGATTATTGGGGTGCAAAATATCAAAACACATTAAAAACAATACAACATGAGCAC